>NC_079444.1:36906047-36988547 GCF_903798145.1 Danio aesculapii
CATATCCTGCTCATATTTCCAGCCTTGACAGTCACTGCCAGAGGGTTGCGCCTACGTATGTTGTGTAGAGATGTCAATGCTAACGTGCATGTGTGTGTGTGTATGAGTTGAAGTCATAATTATTAGCGCCTCTGTATTTTTTTCCCCCAATTTCTGTTTAACAGAGAGATTTTTTTTAAACACATTTCTAAACATAATAGTTTTAATAACTCATTTCTAATCACTGATTTATTTTATCTTTGTCATGATGACAGTACATAATAATTTACTAGATGATTTTCAACATACTAGTATTCAGCTTAAAGTGACATTTAAAGGCTTAATTAAGTTAATTAGGTGGAATAGGCAAGTTAGAGTAATTAGGCAAGTTATTGTATAGTAGTTTTTTGTTCTGTAGACAATCGAAAAAAAATATTGCTATAAGGGGTTAATAATATTGACCTTAAAATAGAAAATTTAAAAATTAAAAACTGCTTTTATTTTAGCCGAAATAAAACAAATAAGACTTTTTTCAGAAGAAAAAATATTATAGGAAATACTGTGAAAAATTCCTTGCTCTGTTATTTGGGAAATATAAAAAAAATATAATAATAATAATAATAGTAATTTTGCGAATAATTTTGACTTCAACTACACATATACATAGCCCTCCTGTGAAATTTTTAATTCTTTAAAATCAATTCTCTTAGTTTGGCAGGAATAAATTCGCATATTTAAAAACATTAAAAAAAGGCTAAAGTCAATATTATTGACTCTTCTTATACATTTGTTTTGATTGGATACAGAACAAACCTCTGTTAACCACCATTAATTTGCCTAGTTAACCTAATTATTAACTTATAAAGCATTTAAAGTGCACTTTAAGCTGAACAACAGCATCTTGCAAAACAGCGAGTAAAATAATCTGTCATCATGGCAAAGACAAAAGCAATTATTCATTAATTTTCCTTCAGCTTAGTCCCAGCTTAGTCCCCCAGCAGAATGAATCACCAACTATTCACTCATGCACTAAGGCTAATTTTGTTTATCCAATTCATCTATAGCGCATGAGTTTGGACTGTGGGGAAAACCAGAGCACCCAGAGGAAACCTACGTGAACATGGGGAGAACATGCAAACTCCACACAGAAATGCCAACTGGCCCAGCTGGGACTCGAACCAATGACCTTCTTGCTGTGAGGCGACAGTGCTAACCACTGTGCCACCACAAAAGCAATTAGTTATTAGAAATTATTTATTAAGGCTATTATGTTTACAAATGTGTTGAACAAAACAGCGGAATGAACCGCCAACTTATCCAGCATATGTTTTACGCATCAGATGCCCTTCCAGCTGCCACCCAGTATTCTATCTTCTCTCCATTAAACAGAACCATATTGTCTTCAACTGTATATATTTTTTGATCTGATAGTTGTAATATGCGCTGTAACAAAAAAGGATAATGGAAGTTAAAAAAGGTTAAAGGTCCTGTAATAAAGGGCCCCGAATGCTTTGTTTAGACCTTACCTTTTGTTAAGTGTGTAATGGAGTGATTTGTGACAGTAAATTTGTGGTGATCTAAAAGTAAGAAGCAAATCTGAAATGGAAATGGAAGGGCATCAGCTGTGTAAACATGCTGGAATAGTTGGTGGTTCATTCGGCTGTGGCGACCCCTGATGAATAAAGGGACTAAGCCGAAGGAAAATTAATGAATGTTCAATTTCTGTCCTTGAATGCCGTCCCCAGAAAATCTTAAAGCATTGTTTATTTTTGCTCTGTCGTATTTATATATGCTTGTAATTTATTATCTGTTATGCAAATGCTCTGCATAGAAAAAGACTTGATCATCCTAGTTGATCAAAATGATTGAAATCTTTCCAAATAGTTGAAACTGGCAAAATTATATGAATATCTCAATATATTTATCACAGAAATGGAAAATATGGCAATGTCAGATTTTTCCAGTATCGTGCAGCTCTAGTTTTCAGTAATTGCAGTCTGATTTTTTGTGCTTAAGCCAATTTATAACAAATGTATTTAATTCCAGATAAATTTATATCCAAATTTCAAAACTAGCATAGCAAGGGCACTTTATAAATGGTTTTGAACCAGTAGTTCGTTTAACCCTTGACTTTCTCTCAGTCTGGGCTCTGCAACCTCCACTGTCAATCTCCTGGATGAAATTGAGGGGCTGCCACTGGGTAAACAATCCCTTTATTTTGATCAATATTGGCACTGCAGTGATTTGGTCAAACCCTTGTGAAGTGAATATGTGTTTGTGTTTTAAGCTGAGGATGACAACAAACATAAACGAACACCAGGACCGGAGGAAGGAGAAGAGTCAAAGGAAGTGATGTCATAGTAAGTGATAAATGTACAGTTGAAGACTAAACTTATCAACATTTTATTTGACTTATGTTTCAAATATTTCATAAGTGATGTTTAACTGAGCAAGGACATATTCACAGTCCTTCCTATTATGTTTTTTCTTTAGCAAAAAGTATTACTTATTTTAATTTGGCTGTTGAGTGTGGGTCGAGTCGGCAGAATTCCTTATTATGATTCCCTTATTTTCACATCCCAATGTTGACAGGTATGGTGTTGTATATTACACTACAAAAACTACCGCCAGTACATTTTCTGTTCTTGTACTGACTTATTTCTCTATATATTATTTCTTATACATTATATTATTTCAAACTACTAAAATATCAATAAAAGTCACTTTGTTAAACTGTAGAGTTGAATTTTCAAAAAGGTGACAGAGCCAGGGGTGGATTTAGTGATTCGGAGGCCCTAAGCAATACCAGTCATGGGGCCCAACAGTCCTAAATTGCACCTGTTTTGTTCATTTTTCTTTTTTTTTTTCTTTTTATATCTCCTTTTCTATTCATCCTAATGCCATATCTACATTTTAAATGATTTGCCTAAAACAATTTATGAAGAGGTCAGATGCAAAAACCTCCAAATTCCGTTGGAAATGTTCACCTAAAATGAGCATTTTTAATCAGCCACCTATGTTTATGTTCAGTTATTTCACTTGAAAGGCAATAAAAAGAACTTATTGAGCCTACACATGGGGGTCAGAGAAAATTGCTAATTTTAGAAGAAAATATCAAATGGCATTTAGAGGTTTTTGCATCTAAACTCTTCATATAATAATCGAAAATAATAAATAGTTTTTTACTGAATCTTTACCTGATTTGACTGCTAGACTGCGCCATGATTGGGATGTAAAGCAAATTTGGTAATAATGTTGAGAATAATTACGTTAGAATTTTATTTTATAGACCCTCACCATACAAATATGATTAAAAGAACGATAATATGTGTATAATTTATACTTCTAGGTATTTATTGGGGCCCCCCAAATTTCCTGGGGTCCAAAGCGGCTGCTTGTTTTGCTTATTAGTTAAATCCGCCCATGAACAGAGCAGAGATTTAGATCTCATAATTAGGCCTGTCACGATATCTAATTGTTGATGCACAATATATTACACAAGCTTTTTTGCGATTTGTCTTTTACAATTCATTATATAAAGGCAGAATGACAATAAAATAGCATCATAAGGCAAGTACACTCTTCCAAAGAACACATAATGTTTTATTCTTAAGAATGTTTCATGTAATTATCACACAAATTGTTAATTAACAGACTTTTTTTTACAGTGTAGTAAAATATTATGTACTGTCATCATGGCAAAAACAAAAGAAATATTTATTAGAAATGAATTATTAAAACGGTTTACAATTTTGTCTTTAACTGTATATTAAAGTTGTATAGCTGTAAAGTTGTATAACTGTATATGTTAAAGTTACGGGTCTTACAATGATTTACATCTAAATATTTACTATGTGAATTGTTCTGATCTCCGATAGATGAATATGAACTGGAGCAACAAGTGGACAAAGGAAAGGATCATCAAGATGAAGACTTTTATTCTCTTTTAGTTTCCTGCAATGCTTAATGAAACCTGAGCCATGAAATCATCGTAGTAGTTATTGTCTGTGATATTCTGGATCAACGGTCTAGTGTTCAGAAGACGGGGAGGTGTTAATAAGACTGCTCAGTGCTGAGACTCAGGACTCACAAGCACAAAAAAACCTCATTGCTCAGCTTGATAAGAAAATCTGTGTTTATCTCAGGAGAACTCTCATGTTTATTGCTCTGTCATTTCTTATTTAATTAGATATGTCTTTGATATCGGAGAGATTGATTTCTGAAACTAGCTGTCAGGTTTAGTTGCTATGTTGGATTCTTTTCAAGCTACTCGCCGTTTAAAAAATCATGCGTATTCATTCCTGACATGATCATTCATGATTTCATTTTTTTAGTGAAGTAAGATCTGGTTGTGTGTATTTGCAATGGGATAGTAGGCTAATTGTATTTAAAAATGTCATTTTCAGAGTTTAGGGCTGTTAGCTCATTGTAAATTGCTATTGATTTTCAGAGAATCAATTTGTTTGTTATGAAATAAATTACGTTTTGAAACCAACAACAAGTCCTTGTTTGTCTTTTGATTATTATACTTTTTTGTATGGAAAAATAAACTCTGAGTCAAGCACTTATTATTTAAATAGTTTGTTACACTGAAAAAAAAAAGATTCATTGGATTTACTACATATTTCATTCTTTCATTCATTTTCATCCGCTTTTCCGGGGGCCGGGTCATGGGGGCAGCAGTCTTAGGAGAGAACCCCAGAGTTCCCTTCCCCAGACACTTCCTCCAGTTCCTCCAGGGGGATTCCGAGACGTTCCCAGGCCAGCCGAGAGACATCGTGCCTCCAGCGTGTCCTGGGTCTTCCCCGAGGTCTTCTCCCGGTGGGACATGCCTGGAACACTAGGCGTGCAGGAGGCGTCCGAAACAGATGATGAGCCACCTCAGCTGCTTTCTCTCGATGTGCTCGACTCTGAGCTCCTCCCGAGTGACAGAGCTCCTCGTATGTAAGGGTGCACCCTGCCACCCTCGGAAGGAAACTTATTTTAGCCGCTTGTATCTGAGATCGTGTCCTTTCGATCATGACCCAAAACTTATGATCATAGGTGAGAGTAGGAATGTAGATTGACCGGTAAAGTATATTATACTGTATATTAGAATATATTTATAACTTTGTTTATGAATGCTACAGAATAGCCTACTAGTAGCCTAATAGTGAACTGAAAAGCTAATACTGTAGAACACTTTAGTTTAACTTCGGTAAACTGTGGTGATTTGCAGTAGGCCTAGCTATATCTGACTGACAATGGAATCGATGGATGTCTATTTTGGCGGGAGATCAAAATTACTAGCATTTCGTAGCAAAAATAACACAAATTAAACAAAATACCAGGCTATTTATTTATAGTAAATACTATAGTGTTTTAAACCATACTATAAAGTGTATTATACTGTATATTATAATATTTACAACTTTGTTTATGAATGCTACACAGAATAGCCTACTATAGCCTAGTGAACTGAAAAACGAATACTGTAGTTTTTACTTCAGTATTGCAGCTAATGTATCCTATTGTTGAAAAGTACAATTTGGGTCATTTGTTTATATTACTAGCATATAATTGTTGTGTTATTAACTAGATACTCCAATTTTAATCAGCTTTATTTTCCCAAATGTTTCTGTAAATACAGGCTATAGCCTATATAAACGTCAACAAATAGGTTACTAAGGGAAGGCACGAACTGGCCACCTCAATGAATTAATTCAAGTAACCTATAAGATTTTTTATGGCTCAAAAACGCTTTTAGCCTACTTTAAATGACCATAATATTCTTCTTTATGGAAACCACATACAAAAGCATACATTAGGACACAATACATTAATATAAACGTCTGTTTTCTTATTTAGCTGAAATGAATGCTGTTAATGGCGACCTCCAGTGGTTCGTCAGACTTTTATGCTCCATCACATTTGACCCAGATCAGTCTTGTGTATATAGGCCTTTCATAAATGTACATGATAAACAAATAGCTCTGACTGGCCAGCAGATGGAGCAACCCACCAAAATATCTTATTTTATCTGAATAGTTGTTCATTTTATACACAAGCTGATTCCTCATTCATACAATCTGTGACAATAATTTAATCTCGACGAAAAGCCCTAAATATTCCCCTTAAAAGAGAAGAAGATAGTAGGCTATTTCACGACATGTCCTTATTTATGTGTCTGGCTGGCGTCTGCAGATTGGGGTTTATTTATAGCCCTGCTCGACCCGTCTACCTCAAAGTCCCACAATGCATCGCGACCGTGGCCTTTTCACCTGAGTCTCAACAAATAATCTCTAATATGATCTCGCAAAAGCATAAACAGAACTAAAGCACACACAGCACCTGCTCCATAGACACAGACTAAAATCTGACTGAAAAAAGACGCGACAGTCGGGTGTTTACCGAAAGCGCGGATGATCTGCCATCAGATTCCCCCACAATCCACTTTAATCTGCTGTATCCTGAGAAGGGATTCCTCAAACTGACCAATGGCCAGTAAGTATCATCATGACGACACAGCACTGGCCAGGTGGAAGACGCACTTTGTGTGTAGTATGGTTGTTGGCTTATTGTACCAACTTTCTTGCATCAATTCTGATTTAATTCAGGTTTAAAGAATGCAGTAAGTTTACCTTACATAAAACATTTATGCTAGCGTGAGGAGAGGTCACCGAAAGGTTTGTTTTTGGAATAAATAAACCCCCATATGATGTCTACAAGAGGTTCCTGTGGACGTGAACCTGGAGGAGTCGTTCACTGGACATCCTGACTGGTAGGAGAATCATCTAGAAACTATTGTTTTATTAACTTTTGTTTTATTTTGATCTTTGCTTAAACGTACTTTGTTTGGAGTAGGCTAATAGTGCTGTTAAATTAGTGTCTCGCCCCAAAAAAACTTACTTCACCCAAAAAATTAAAAGATATTAATCATGCCCATAGCCAGCCTGGTGAAAGGGGCAGTTCTTTTTTCTCAAAAGGTGTATCTTTTTGCAGTTATCCGCCTTATTTTCTATTTAACTACAAAGTATTTATGGTTCAAATACTGCATTTTAGTGACATTTTAAGCACAATTTATTTCTGCATTAGCTTGTTGGGCTGGTCATCATAACCACACTTTTTTGATGTATCAAACACATTTCCTTAATATTTAAAATAAAGGAATGTGAAAAGAAAATATTTCTTATATGTAATATTTTTTATCATATATCATTAAGGAAAAAAGGAATCTGTTAAAGTTTTAAATTTAAAACTGCCTATTAAGGCTAAGTAGTCTATTGTCATTTATTAGAAAATAATAACTGGCCAGCACATTCAACTTTCCTCAGTCAGAATTTTGGCCACTCGAATAATAAAAATAAATTATACATGATGATAATAATAGTAATAATAATGTAGAGCTTCTCGGTTTTTCTGGTCTCTTGTAAAAAAGTACAACTCTAGCCTAATTAGTATTAAAGTTAACTTTTATATGCTTTAAAATGTACTTTTGGTGCTTCACACCTTTTTAATTGGTCATATTTTCTTTCAAGAAGATGGTCCAATATTTAAATTACAAGTTACTTGAAAAATGTTTTCCTATTTAACAACAATACAGTAGGAGTGAAAGATGACTTCACTTAAGTCAGATTCTTCTAGGTCTTAAGGCCTTTTCGATGAGTTATTTTCAGAATTTATGATGCATAGCAGTCATAATAGGACAAAGGAGCTCATGTATGGGATAAATTCTGGACCTTTGTCAGTGAGGGTAAGGTCTTTTGTACCACCCGAACCCCCTAATGGGTACAAGCCTGTTCACTGTTTATTAATCTTCAAGTGGTTTGAAACCTTTATGGGTTTCTTTTTCCCCATTTAACACTTAAGAAGATAATTTGAAGAAAGTTGTAAACCTGTAACCGTTGACTTCCATAGTGGAAAAAACAAATACTATGGAAGTCAATGGTTAAAGGTTTTCAACTTTCTTTAAAATATCTTTTTTTGTGGTAAGACACTTATAAAGGTTTAAAACAAGTAAAGGATGATGGCAAAGTTTTAACTTTTGGGTGAACTGTTTCTTTAAATTCTGATATTTACCTTTACACTTGAGATTGACGTGAGATTGACAGGCGGATTGGTGCAGCAGTAATGCGGTCGATGTAGCGGTCCCTTGTGGTTAAGAAGGAGCTGAGCCGAAAGGCAATTTACCGATTTACCGGTCAATCTACGTTCCTACTCTCACCTATGGTCATGAGCTTTGGGTCATGATCGAAAGGACAAGATCTCGGATACAAGCGGCCGAAATGAGTTTCCTTCGAAGGGTGGCAGAGTGCACTCTTATGGATAGGGTGAGGAGCTCTGACACCCGGGAGGAGCTCAGAGTAGAGCCGCTGCTCCTCCACATCGAGAGAAGGCAGCTGAGGTGGCTCGGGCATCTGTTTCGGCTGCCTCCTGGACGCCTACCTAGGGAGGTGTTCCAGGCATGTTCCACAGGGAGGAATCCTTGGGGAAGACCCAGGACACGCTGAAGGGACTATGTCTCTCGGCTGGCCTGGGAACGCCTCGGGACCCCCCCGGAGGAGCTGGAGGAAGTGTATGGGGATAGGGAAGTCTGGGGTTCTCTCCTAAGACTGCTGCCCCCGCGACCCAGCCCCGGAAAAGCGGCAGAAAATGAATGAATGAACCCTCACACTTGTGTTGTTTTAAATTTGTATGGCTTTATTATTTTTTGCCATTAGATATGTAATTTTAATATCTTATTGTTGTTTTGGCTTTTTGTCATGTGAAATATATCTGAAATGATGATGATAATAATAATAATATTTTGAATTTATAAATGGTACTTTGGGAACTAATTGTAGAAGTAATCAGCTTTTTAAAAAATAAATAAGTAATGCAAAAGCAAATAACAGCAAAACTAAAACTGAAGAAAAAAAACATAAAAAGCTATACACTACAGATCAACATTTTGGAAATAAAACATTTTGTCAGTGTTTCAGTATGAAGTCACTTCTGCTCACATGGGCTTCATTTATTCAGTCGTTCCTTTTCCATCGGCGTAGTCCCTTTATTCATCAGGAGTCGCCACAGCAGAATGAACCGCCAACTTATCCAGCATTTACACAGCGGATGTCCTTCCAGCTGCAACCCAGTACTGGGAAACACACATTCACTACGGCCAATTTAGTTAATCCAATTCACTTTTAGCGCATGTAAATGGACTGTGGGGGAAAACAGAGCACCCGGAGGAAACCCACGCCAACACGGGGAGAACACGCAAACTCCACACAGAAATGCCAAGTGACCCAGCCGAGACTCTAACCAGCGACCTTTTTGCTGTGAGGCAACAGTGCTAACCACCGAGCCACTATGTTGCCCTGGGCTGCATTCATTTAATCAAAAATACAGTGTGAATGTAAATATATATATATTTTTTAAGAGTAGACATTTTTTCCTGTGATGCAAAGTTGAATTTTCAGCATCATTGCTGCAGTTTTTAGTCTCATGTGATTTTTCAGAAACCTTTCTAATAGGGTGATTTGATGCTTTATGGATGTTATTGGTACTTAATCATGCTGAATAGTATGTTTGATATATAATATATCACAGCTTTTACAGAAATGTGGAAGTTTTCAACATTGATAATAATCATTAATGAGCATCAAATCAGCATATTACAATGATTTCTGAAATGATGCTGAGAATTCAGCTCAGAAACAAGAATGAATTACATTTCAATATTAATGTACAGATGGATGTAATATTTCACAACGTTGCAGTTTTTACTTTCTCCTTGAGCAAATAACAGCAGCCATAAGCACTAGAGACTTCATTAAAATATAAATAATTTGACAAACATTTGGCTAGTAATGTAACTCCAAAAATGTTAAAGAAAATATGATAATAATAATAAAATAAAATTTTGTGTGTATGTAAATATACAGGTATATGTCTGTTCGAGATAATAGTTGAGTAGGCATTAAAAACGCACATCAATGTGGAGTAATTACAAAGTTTAACCATAAAGTTACCACAAAATTAGGTAACACTTTATTTTGATGGTTCATTTGAGTATATGTAGACTGTCTGCTTAATATCTGCTGATACTGCTCCTTCAACAGACATTTAACTGACCATAAGAAACTTTATAAGTACATGTCAACTTACACTAATCCTAACCCAACCTAATAGTCTACTTATAATCTAATGAGAATTATTTGGCATGTAGATGCAGTGTAACTTAAACTCAACAAACGGACCATCAAAATAAAAGTGTGACCCAAAAAGTGTATCATTTGTATGTGCTTTAAAGCCTGTGACTGTACGCATTTCAAGCCAGTTTAAAGCATTCAGGCACAGGAAATAACAATTTTAGTAACTTTAAGTAACATTAATTGTACTAATGTGCAATATATAATGAAGATTATACAGTTATTTAATTTACATTATTCAATTTGTGTGCCTAAAAACTGTTCGACTCCCATAATGCATTTGATTCATTTGTAACTTTGCTTTACTGTATTTGTCATTGCTAGTGATTGGTTTATTACTTTATGCAGATGCGCTCCACTACAAAATCATCCTATTATCACCAAAAAAAGCTTTATAGTTGATTATTTCTATATTTTTCTGTAGCATGTCAGTTTGAAATATCAATTTACATTTATAAACATAATTCTTTTGTCATTAACCGTAATTATACAGTAAGATTATTGTCTTCACATGGAGTCTGTCAACAGCCAGTGCTCTAAATATTAACAAATATATTGCAAATATTGTAACTAAATACTACAATAACAATCAAAACTGACACAAGAATGAGTAAATGATCATTTCTGCCTGAACTTCCTCCTTTAAATTTGCATTGTCGTGCTCGTTTGACTCCATTATGATATTACTTGCATTTGTCCCCATTTCTAAGTAGCTTTTGATAAAATCACTTGCTAAATGAATAACTGTAACCCTGTTACATCATAATAAATGATGCAAGTCAGTCTGCTGGATGCGAGATGAGAAAACACGCATGTTCGTCATGTATATCTGTGCTTTTTCTGCAAAACTTGTTCAACTCTATCAGGTCTGATGAACACCTGAATAGTAGAGCTCCAGACTATAAACTGACCCAGACAGATTACAGATTATGCTGTAATCTGGAAATAAGAGTTGATCATGTGAAATTGATACATTATACAGTAGATAGATTGAATAATTCTAGTTATTTGGATGTCATATTTAAAATGTGAGATGTCTTTCTCATTGCTTGGATTTACCCTTATTAAATAGGATTTTTATACTATGCAGAACTAATGTTAGCAAAGAAATATTTGGTGGAATAACCCTGATTTTCATATCAAAACAAATGAAAACGTTTGTTATTTTGACTTGTTATTTTCTCTCTATATGTTTTGTTTTTTATTTGAAATTAAGACATGCTATCAAACCTTTATAGAATAAAACAAATATGATAGTTTTACTCAAACCCATGTCTAATTAATCCTGTAAATCCTGAAAAACTGAATATTTTCAAGTCTGTTATAGCAGTCTATTATGATCAAAGCAAAAAAAAATTATTGGAAGCACAAAACAACATTTGTAAAAAATTAAAATTAAAATAATTTTGGAAAAATTTAAGTCCACCTGAAGTAATGTAACTCACTCAAATAAAAATATTACTTATTAAAACTAAATATAATAATAATAATAATAATAATAATAATAATACATAGAGTAATAAATTATAATATTCCAAACAAATGCTTTGGTAACAGTTAACAAGAACTAAAATGAAATGAAATAACAAGTAATCAAAGCTGAAAAGAAAAGGACATAACATTTCTAACTAAAATATTAAATAAAAAATAAACAAGCATTTGTAACCATTAGTCCACTTGAGCCTGATGTTCCTGCAATCTTTTATTTCAGTATGTTGATGTATCTCCAACTGAAACTGAATATTGAGTAGGGGTGGGGTTTTATTTTTGCGCTCTTTTTTTCATCTTTCATTTGCAGTAATGGATGGAGGGGTACAACACGGTGGCTCAGTGGTTAGCACTGTCGCCTCACAGCAACAAAGTCACTGGTTCGAGTCGCGGTTGGGTCAGTTGGCCTAGTAGGGGGCGGGGTTTTATTTTTGCGCTCCTCCTTTCATCAGTTGGCATTTCTGTGTGGAGTTTGCATGTTCTCCTTGCGTTGGTGTGGATTTCCTCCGGGTGTTCTGTTTTCCCTCACAGTCCAAAGACATGCGCTGTCGGTGAATTGAATAAACTAAATTGGCAATAGTGTATGTGTGTGAATGAGTGTGTTTGGATGTTTCCCAATACTGGGTTGCAGCTGGAAGGGCATCCGCTGTGTAAAACATATGTTGTATAAGTTGGCGGTTTATTCCGCTGATTGAATAAAGGGACTAAGCTGGAGGAAAAAGAATGAATAATGGTTGGAGGGTTGTGGCTAAACAAATGGTCAAATGGTCAGATTTTATTTAGATTAGTAAAACAAACAGCTTTTCCCCCCAGTGGATTAGGTTGCTTGAATTAATTGTTCATCTTAAGACAAACAACATTGTAAAAATAGTGATTAGTTGACTTTGCTTAAAAACGTGAGTTAACCTGCTTCTTTGAAAGCAATTAGTTGACTTTTACATCAAAAACTTGAGTAAACCTGAAGCTTTTACAGTGATTAGTTGACTTTCCATTAAAAATGTGAGTAAGCCTGTTGCTATTAAAGTGAGTAGTTGACTTTGCTTGAAAACGTGAGTAAACCTGATGCTTTTAAAGTGATTGGTTGACTTCATGTGAGTGAACCTGTTGTTACTGAAGTGATTAGTTGACTTTGCTTAAAAACGTGTGTAAACCTGTTGCTATAAAAGCGATTAGTTGACCTTTTCCTAAAAACTTGAGTAAACCTGTTGTTTTGAAAGCAATTAGTTTACTTAATGTGAGTAAACATGTTGCTATTAAAGCGATTAGTTGATCTTTTCCTAAAAACGTGAGTAAACTTGTTGTTTTGAAAGCAATTAGTTTACTTAATGTGAGTAAACCTGTTGCTATTAAAGCAATTAGTTGACTTAACAATGTGAGTAAACCTGTTGCTATTAAATTGATTAGTTGACTTTGCTTAAAACATGAGTAAACATGTTGCTATTAAAGCAATTAGTTGACCTTTTCCTAAAAACGTGAGTAAACTTGTTGTTTTGAAAGCAATTAGTTTACTTAATGTGAGTAAACATGTTGCTATTAAAGCAATTAGTTGACTTAACAATGTGAGTAAACCTGTTGCTATTAAATTGATTAGTTGACTTTGCTTAAAAACATGAGTAAACCTGTTGCTATTAAAGCGATTAGTTGACCTTTTCCTAAAAACGTGAGTAAACTTGTTGTTTTGAAAGCAATTAGTTGACTTAATGTGAGTAAACCTGTTGCTATTAAAGCAATTAGTTGACTTAACAATGTGAGTAAACCTGTTGCTATTAAATTGATTAGTTGACTTTGCTTAAAAACATGAGTAAACATGTTGCTATTAAAGCGATTAGTTGACCTTTTTCTAAACACGTGAGTAAACTTGTTGTTTTTAAAGCGATTAGTTGACTTTATTTAAAAAAAACATGAGTAAACCTGTTGCTATTAAAGCAATTAGTTGACTTTGCTGAAAAAAACATGAGTAAACCTGTTGCTATTAAAACGATTAGTTGACTTGACTTAAAAAGTGAGCTAACTTGTTGCTTTGAAAGCGATTTGTTGACTTTACTTAAAAACGTGAGTAAACCTGTTGCTTTGAAAGCGATTAGTTGACTTAAAACGTGAGTGTACCTGTTGCTACTAAAGCAATTAGTTGATTTTGCTTAAAACATGAGTAAACATGTTGCTTTTAAAGTGATTAGCTGACTTAAACTTGAGTAAACCTACTGCTATTAAAGCGATTAGTTGACTTAAAAACATGAGTAAACATGTTGCTTTTGAAACTATTAATTAACTTTAAAAACTTACTGCAAAATGATAAGAATTATGTTAATCACAGACTTAACACTTCCAAGTTACAACGGGTTTACTTACTTTTTAAAAACAAAGTAACTAGTTGTTTGCAGTGAATGTGCGCTAGTAAAATAAACATTGTACATTTTAATTTAATGCTGACTTTAAGATTAGTTAATGTTTGCATCTATTGCATTTAAGACTACTTTATCTGATCATGAATGCAGTAAGACCACGATAGTGAAACATAACTTGCGTCCTTGAGCAGTGCTGTAGAGTGTGTGTACATGCAATGTGTTGGGGAAGATGTCGAGTGTTATGCAGCTCCCAGATGGAGAGATGGAGGCCAGATGGATGATCGAGAGCGAGAGCGAGATGGAGCGCAGATGGAAGAGGAGGTGAGCTTTGGAAAGTGACTCAGCAGTCAGATTGAGGGAACATCACACCCTCAGCAAGATGAGAAATCCTTCTAACACCCCGACCCTCCTCCTCCAGTGCATCTTAACAAATCTGATTAAATATGATCCTGCTTGTGTGCAGAAATCAGTTTAGTTTCTTCATTTGTTTCTGTTTGGACCGTAATATGCAAAAGGGTCTGTGTTTGAGATGAGGACTCACTAAGTATAAAACAGCAGAAATGGACACTGGGTTGTTTTAGTTGTGTTAGCGTTTTGTTTTGTTTTTTTGGTTTTTTGGAGTGTAATCTCTTAAGTTTTGCATTTGTTTTACAATTGTGGCTGTTTTTTACACTCAATGGACACTTTATTAGGTACATCTTACTAGTTTCGGGTTGGACCCTCTTTTGCCTTCAAAACTGCCTTAATACTTTGTCTCATAGATTCAACAAGGTACTGGAAATATTACTCAGAGATTTTGGTCCATATTGACTTGATAGCATCACACAGTTGCTGCAGATTTGTCGGTTGCACATCCATGATGCGAATCTCTGATCTATTGGATTGAGATCTGGTGACTGTGGAGGCCATTTGAGTACAGTGAACTCATCTGGCCCTACCATCTGAATTTAGCAGCAGAAATCGAGACTCATCAGACCAGGCAACGTTTCTCCAATCTTTTATTGTCCAATTTTGGTGAGCCTGTGTGAATTGTAGCCTCAGTTTCCTGTTCTTAGCCAACAGAAGTGGCACCCGGTGTGGTCTTCTGCTGCTGTAGCCCATCCGCCTCAAGGTTGAACATGTTTTGTGTTCAGAGATGCTCTTGTCCATACCTTGGTTGTTAACGAGTGATTATTTGAGTTACTGTCGTCTTTCTATCAGCTCGAACCAGTCTGGCCATTCTCCTCTGACCTCTGGCATCAACAAAGCATTTGCGCCCACAGAACTGCCGCTCACTGGATATTTTCACTTTTTCAGACCATCCTCTGTAAACTCTAGAGATGGTTGTGCGTGAAAATCCCAGTAGATCAGCAGTTTCTGAAATACTCAGACCAGCCCGTCTGGCACCAACAACCATGCTACATTGAAAGTCACTTAAATCACCTTTCATTCCCATTTTGATGCTTGGTTTGAACTGCAGCAGATCATCTTGACCATGTCTACATGCCTAAATGCATTGAGTTGCAGCCATGCAGGGCGTAGTGGACATTTTAAAATGGGGGGGGGCAGCTGTATGAAATCCAAATGTTTACATTCTTAATTACCTGTTTCTAAATAGTCTGTCTCTAAATGTGAGGGGGACATCCCCCTGCACCCCCGGTTGCTATGCCCCTGCAGCCTTGTGATTGGCTGATTTGAAATTTGCGTTAATGAGGACAGGTGTACCTAGTAAAGTGGCTGGTGAGTAATATAATCATTTACCTAGTTAAGCCTTTAAAGCTGCGGTGTCACTGCACTTTTCTCCCCATAGACTTCCATTCATATGCATGCGAATGCGTCAGACCGGAAACGCAAGCTTCTGCGACAACTTTCGCAGTTCGCTGCATCTGCTGCATAAAACATATGCTGGGATAGTTTGCAGTTCATTCCGGTGTGGCAACCCCTGAAATAGACTAAGCTGAAATAAAAATGAATGAATGAAAATCTATCTATCTATCTATCTATCTATCTATCTATCTATCTATCTGTCTGTCTGTCTGTCTGTCTGTCTGTCTGTCTGTCTGTCTGTCTGTCTGTCTGTCTGTCTGTCTGTCTGTCTGTCTGTCTGTCTGTCTGTCTGTCTGTCTGTCTGTCTGTCTGTCTGTCTGTCCGTCCGTCCGTCTGTCTGTCTGTCTGTCTGTCTTTCTGTCTGCACCAAAGAAAATGATTGGTTGGATTTACTAAATTTTTTAGGGTCAGTGGCTGCGAACAGTTTATATGGGCTGAATTTAAAAACTTAGAAATGTTAAAAAACTTTAGAAATGTTCAAATTAATTTGTTTAAATTAAATTCCATATAAATTGTTTGCAACCACTTAGCTTGAAAAATTGAGTAAGTCAATCAATCAATCATCTTTTCAGTGTATCTATTCATCTATCCATCCATCCATCCATCCATTTATCAGTGCATAGCCTACAGACATGTGCGCGCGGACTTCATTTCCCAGCGCGCACCGCGTCGTGCGATGTTTCCCCACAGCTGACAGACACTGAGCAGAGACTCGCAGCGGAACGCGCAGCTCGCACGACGCGCTTCCCGCATCGCGCACTTGGATTTGGGATTAAACCTTCAGGCGCGTCTCCTCTGTGGATCCCAGCGCAGAGCTCCTCAATCGCACCGGTCGGACAGTCCGATGGCATGCGCCTGCAATAGTGCATGTGGCTCGCGTTGTTATCATCAGTAGTTGCGCTCGTCCGTCTCTCCATCCACGCCGATCCCGATGCAGTGGGATGGATGGTGTTAGAGTGGCGCTGATGATGGTGGAGGAGACTGATGAACAGAGGGACAGCGGCGGTGGCGCAGCGATGGCCGCGCTACATCAGTGCGAACTGATCCAGAACATGATCGACATCTCCATCTCCAGCTTGCAAGGGCTCCGGACCAAATGCGCGGCGTCCAACGATCTCACTCAGCAGGAGATCCGCACTTTAGAGGTAATAATACGGTCGCGAACGGCCGAAGTGCAGCGTCATGAAAGAGCTGATCCGCTCTCGCGCGCGCGCTTTGCCCGTTTCTTCCTATTTTTGCACTGCAGCTGTTCATTGTGCTGCATTATTGAGGCGCACGGGGATGGGGAAACAACCCCTTCCTATTTGCCTTTTAACAAAATTCCCTATAACCAAGAAAGTACTGGGGTATTACCATGTTTGTGTATATGGTGTTATGGACACAATTATGATGATGCTATACATGTGTGTGTGTGTATATATTTTAGAAGTGCAAAGGGTTGAACCTTTCTGACAGAAAATATGCAATACTACATCATTGTTTATTTAAACTGTGGCATGAGTAATACAATGGTTTCTGGATTAGGTTAAGATATAAATATCACAATGCATTAATATCATAATCAAATTTGCATAATATCAATGTATCATAGTAAAACTATTTAACACCATGGTACTAGCAGTATTTTTTTCATAAGTTGCCAAACAGAGGAATCAAAACAAAAAACAAGATTGTTTTATTGTATTTATAGCTTTTTTAAGGGAAAAACTAACTTAATTTTGGCATATTCTGAAAACAAGAAAAGATTAACAAGACCTGCATTTGAATCCTGTTACTAGCAGTACTTTTTCATCAATCAGAGTAAGATGCTTTTGGTGATATTTATTTGCTGCCGTTTAAATGAAGAACCAAGTTTTTTTTATTCTGATTTTGGAAACATCATGGTAGTTTTAAATTATTTTAAAGCAATAACTCACCCCAAAATGACATTTTGCTGTTCATTTACTCTCAGGCAATCCAAGATTTTTAAAGCTGAAACCTTGCTGTTTCTAACAATGCAAGTCATATGACATTCTGAGAGTCAAAAACGACGTATATGCAGGTAAAACTAAATGAATTCATATTGCTCCTGACGATACATAAGGATATTATGAAGCAATATGAATCTGTGCAAAAACTGAACATATTTTTTTGCAATTTTATTACCTTTAATTTACACCTTCTGTAATTCGGTCCTGAACAGCAGAACCCACAGTCATTTTGTTTTTGCCTGTAAGTTGTTTATTTCGGCAGTGGAAATAAGGACAAAAAAAAATTGTCGCCTATGGCTTCAGAAACTTGACAGATCTGCTCCTACAGTAAAGTGATTAAAAACTCAATGCACACACTGCGATCTTCCCAGGTATAAAAAAAAAAAACAGCTCAATGCAGCATTATAGTGGATTACAACAAATAATAATACTGGTTTTCGAAATCAAAATTTTTAATGTTTATTTTGCTAGTGCACATTGTTATTCTTTAGGTGAACCATCTGTACAATTTAACATAGTAAAAAGCATTTGTTTTTGATAATCTTCAATCAAAGTCTGATCATTTGCTTCCGCGTTTGGACTAGCGGTCCTTCTCTGAGGACATCAGTTTGACGCTTCAGCCAGAATATGATGCTTCGAGGTAATGATGTGCAAAATAAAGCCCCGCCCCCTACTCAATATTCCGATTCTGTTGGAAATACAATAACATATTGCAATTAATCTCAGCTACTTAAAATTCACACAAACTGTAAGCTGTCTAAATTAATTTCTCACCAATGCCTGTTACTAATCCAAAATTTTTTTTGATATAGAGTTTTGATATATTTACAGTAGGAAATTTACAGTAGGTCTTCATGGATCATGATCTTTACCTAATGTTCTACAATGCAAAAAAAAAAAAGCTTTTCTTACTTAGAGTTTTGTCTTGTCTAGTCCAAATATCTAAAGATTCTTAAATTAAGAAGCATTTTCTAGACAAAGGATTCTGAGCAAAATGATCTGCCAACAGGTTAAGTAAAATAATCTTATTTCAAAGCTGAAACTTATTTTTGCTTACCCCATTACCAGATTATTTTACTTGTTTTAATGAAAAACGTGACTTTATATTATTTTTGAAAACAAGACAATATGTTTTCAGGGTTTCTGCAGATATCATAATGTCAAATTTAAGACTTTTTAAGACCTTTTTAAGACCATTAAGACCAAGTATTAAATTTATGACCCTATATCACAATATCATAAACACACATACACAGAGAAAATGCAAAAATCATAAGATTTGTGATAAAATAAATGTATTTAAATTGAACAGTACTGAAGACAAGTTAGATGCACCATTTAACTACAGGAAAAAAAATAAAAAAATCTTAAGGCTGATGCCGCATCGCGCACCTCACGAAACAGATAAGGTCTTTTATACTTGACACGTTTGCCATTGAGATATTCTTTTAAATGACAGGGGGCGGTTAAAAGAAACCCACTGTAAAGTCAGACGGATAAACAGAGAAGTAGGAAGTTTCCGGAACTATCAAATCATTATGTCATATCATTAAAATCATTGAAGATTTTTAAACTAATTGTTTTTTATTATTTTTAGAATTTATTATAATGATTATAAAGATTTTTATAACCATTCAAGATCTTTTAAATCAAACTTTGATGCGTCGCTTGCTTTTCTGCATATCTCAGACAGTTCTACCTAATAAAGTTAAATATGAATGGCAACAGAACATGGGTTGCTCTACTATTATAGCAAGAATAAAAGCAAAAACTTACTGATGTTTTTTTTGGCCCTCTTCCTCAATTCACACATTGCTGTCTGGCTAGTTTCTGTCCTCTGCTTATAAGCTAAAAAGGCAATAATGGTCCAACATTCCTGAGTCCTGACCATTATCACCAATAAAGCCCAGAAAAACAGGCCATCAGTATATTGTTCATATTCATTTCCAGTTATCAAAGAAATAATTTGTTCCTTCATTTTAGTTTGTAACTTGTAAATTGTTTTAACTTCAAAATTGTAATATATACATCAGTGTAAAACCTATGACTGGTGGAAAAAACGTAGTCTGTAATATTAAAACCACATGGGTCTCCACTTTTGCATAGGCTCTTTTTTTGTTTTAACAAACTTATCCCTCAGGTTTTTCCAAACTTTTACAAAAACTTTCCTCCTTTTCCACTGCTGTTGCAATTATTGGTCATCTGGTTATCCCTATGATGATCACGCATGGACTGATTATAAAGGTGTCTCTACAGTCGTACCTGTTTGCAGACAAAATCTCTTCAAAGTGATTCATATTCAACTCCAATCAAACTGTTCACCTGAGTCTCAAAACATTTCGTGAGCTCCGCCAGCCGAAGTCATGTCACGTGCACTCAAAGCGAACCTCCGCAAACACATTGATGAAGTCACACTCGCCGCGCGCACTGAGTTCAATAACAGAAAGCTGATTGGCTATTGCATGTTGGTCTCATTCGTAGTTGTAATACTGCAAATTACATTTGGACTAGTGAAATAAAGAACTACAACACCACGAAATCCAAGCAACAACAATGAAAAATAATTTAAATGAGCATTAGATGTAGCCTTACATGGACATCGGGAATAATAAGACCTGTGCAAAAATATTTAAGACCTAGAACAGCGAATTTAAGAGTTCAATTTTTTTTTTAAATTTCAATTTTTAAATTCTAGACTTTTTAATACCCCGCGGAAATCCTGGCTTTACTTGTCTAGAAAAAGCATCTTGATTTAAGAATTTTCAGATATTTGGACTAGAAACAAGACAAAAGCTCGAAGTAAAAAGTGTAGTGATTTTTTTTTTTTTTTTTAATTAATTTTTTTTTTTTTCCAAAAATATACATATCCAATATATCTATCTGTTGCTTTTTAAAGTAAAAACTCGCTTAATTTTTACATTATTTCTCAAAACAAGACAATGTTTTTTGCTTGTTTAGAAAATGCTTCTTGATTTCAGAATTTGTAGATATTTGGACTAAACAAGACTAAAACTCTAAGTAAGAATTTTTTTTTAAATGAAAATTTATAATGCCCGTATTAAAAATATATTTCATATTTTTGAAAATATACCCATTCAGTATAAGACTTTTTCTGGTCCAGGGTCACATATATTACTTTGATTCTCAAAGTGTCAGTACACTGCAAAAAACAACAACAAAAGGAGGTTTTTGTCTTGTTTCTCATCCAAATATCTAAAAATTCCTAAATCTGGCATTATTTAGAAAATTTTCTTGTTTTAGGAAATAAAATGTAAAATTAAGTGAGTCTTTCCTTTAAACAAACAAAATAATCAGCCAATTGGGTAAGCAAAATAATATTATGTTAAAACAAAAAATCGAAATTATTGTTATTGTTTTTGGCCTTTTTTTTTTTTTAAGGAAAAAAATTTGCCCGTATAATTTATTTTTGGCTATTTCCAAAAATATACCCATCCAGTATATGACTGGTTTTGTGAGCCAGGGTCACATATATGTTATTTTGACTCTCCAAGTGTCAGTGCTCTGCAAAAAATGCTTTTCTTACTACGGTATTTTTGTCTTGTTTCTAGTCCACATATCTTAAAACTCTACCAGTGCTCTGCATAATTAAGTAAACCCAGTATGAAAATGAATATGCTTATCCGTTTCTCAGTCAATATTTGCAATGTTGGTGCATTTAAACAAAACAGATTTATTAAACAGATATATTTATTAAAATGATATTTTAGTCACCAAACCTATTTAGAAATTTAAAAAGATAATACAATTAATTCAAGCAAAATATTGCAAAAAAAAAAAAAAAAGTACAACTCACAAAATATCAACTAAATTTTTTGATTCTCTTGATTTTTCCTCTTTTTTTTAAATTAGTATTTAATATTTTTCTATAACATAAATTTGACTGTACTAGTTTTAAGACCTTTATCGTAAGTTATTTTGTTAGATAAGCTCCAAATTAGGCTTCAGTACTGACTAATCCAATGTATATGTACAAATATAATATTGTATAGCTTCCTATTAAAAATATGAATTTAAAAGAGAGATTTGTGTGGGGTGTACTTGTATACTATGAGCACTATAAATCAAGAAGCATTTTCTAGACAAGCAAAAAAAATAGTCCTGTTTTAAGAAATGTTTCAAAATTAAGTAAATATATTTCCTTAAAACAAGCAAAACAATCTGCCAATTGGGCAAGCAAAATAATCTTATGTCAAAACAAAATCAAGATGATCGTTTTTATTGTATCTATTGCTGTTTTAAAAGGAAGATGTAATTTTGACAAATTATTTGTTAAAAGGACAATATTTTGCTTGTCTAGAAAATGCTTCTCGATTTTTAAGTGTTAGCACTGTACCTCACAGCAAGACGGTCGCTTGTTCAAGTCCCGGCTGGATCAGTTGGCGTTTCTGTGTGGTGTTTACATGTTCTCCCCGTGTTGGCGTGGGTTTCCTCTGGGTGCTCTGGTTTCCCCCACAGTCCAAACACATGCGCTATAGGTGAATTGAATAAACTAAATTAGCCGTAGTGTATGAGTGTGTGTGTGTGAATGTGAGAGTGTATGGGTGTTTCCCAGCACTGGGTTGCAGCTGGAAGGGCATGCGCTGTGTAAAACGTATGCCTGAATAGTTGGCGGTTGATTCCGCTGTGGCGACCCCTTATAAATAAGGGACTAAGCTGAAGGAAAATGAATGAATGAATGAATATTAGATGACCTGAGACTGAGTAAATGAACAGCAAATTTCCATATTTGGATGTTTTTTCCTTTAAACAAGTTCATCACTGTATGTTGTCAACACAAATACCACGATGCACTTCTGCAAAGGAAACCATTGAGCGTTGGCTTATGCATGGAGTCCACAGCAGACTGACCCAGCAGGGGGTTTTCAGTTGACCTGAATTTGTTGACTTGGTGAAATATTCTTGGCAGTTTGATGCTGCTGGAAGCCCTGTCTCACTGCAGCATCTCCAGACCAGGGCATATTTTGACAGTAAAGGCCTCTGTGTGATGTTTTTGCCGATAGCTTCCACAGCGCTGGCGGTTAGGTGTCAATATTGATGTGCGCTCCACCTGAAAGTGCCCCAGTGTAGGGGTAATTAATGAGGAATCAATACAGCCGTGGGCTGGATGGTGTGCAAACAGCCCCGGAGGGCCTGTAGTTTGAGTATTGGGTGAAGATGTGACCACATGCACCAGGATGATTGTTTGAGATGGTTGTGGAGATGTTATTAAAGGGATAGTTCACCCAAAAATGATTTATTCACCCTTCGCTTAATACAAACATGAACACGAAGGATGATGCAGTTGAAATAAGAATTATTAGCGCTCCTGAATTATTAGCTCCCCTGTTTATTTTTTTTCTCCTTAAATTCTGTTTAATGGAGAGAAGATGTGTTAATGACTAATTTCTAATAACTGATTTTTTTATCTTTGCCTTGATGACAGAACATAATATTTGACTAGATATTTTTCTAGACACTAGTATTCAGCTTTAAGTGACATTTAAAGGGGTAACAAGGTTAATTAGACAAGTTAGGGTAATTAGGAAAATCATTGTAGACTGTTATGTGTTTATGTGAGACATAACATTAACAGTTCTACTGGTGCTGGGTGAAAATAAGGGAAATCACAACAAACAGATTAGTGAGACAAAATTATTTATTAATTTATAAATTTATAATAAATTTATCATTTATTAAACGATATTAAACAATAAATATATGCATTTAGAATGTGATTTTTCTTAATATTGTTGTTTTAGACAATTAAGACTGCACTGAAGGGAAGGGCAAATATTAATTTCGTTTTGTACAATGACAATAAAGATTCTAATTCAGATTCTAATGACTGAATCAAATGAAAAACAGCAGTGTTGCCAAAAGAAATAAATCTAACAAAACAATTTAATTAAAGGTTGATTTGTACTGCATCAAGCGTACGCATGTGGTCCACCGTAGCCTTTCACGCAGTCGCGTAGCCCTCGCCATGGCTGACCCCGAAGCTGACGCGCACCTCTCAAAAAATGTAACTTCACATCGCAACAATGCGTAGTGCAAGCTCTGTGATTGGTCGGCTTGGTAGCTGTGACAAGTGTGGTGAGTTCTGATAGCCACGAGCTCGATGGAGTGATGGTTGAGTCCCGTGAAGGAGCTTCAGATGGAAACTTTTGTTTTGTGTATACCTTATGATGAAAGTTGTTGCACGTCAGCCAGTTCCTGGCTCTGAATGAGTGAGTTTTAGCTACTTTTACATTAAGGTAGCAGTAAAAAAAAAAAACACTTGTAAAGAAACTTGATACAGAGGAACATAACCTACTGCCAGCTAGTGTTTTAGAAGTGTTATTGCAGAGCAACACAAACAGTGGGCAGAACTATAAATTTACGGTTATGTGCAAGGCAGGCGCTGTGGGTCACGCTGATCACTCGACGTAGAAGTACAAACCAGCCTCAAAAGTGCTGCAAGTAAGTTTTTGACTTTTCTAAAGCATAAAAACACCATGATATGTTTGCAGATATTTAAGAAACATGCTAAGGAAGCATACTTGTTTATCTAAAAATCAATTCTGAAGTCAGATATTCTGCTTTGAAAATGTGTTTTACGTGCCAGAACATCTGCCTTTGTTTTGGTCTTTTAACCCGCCCAATGCCAGTTTAGACAATTATATTTCAGCATCCTGGGTTGCTTTGGCGGAAAACCACGTATTTCATTCATTCATTCATTCAGCAAGGCTCTGAAAGAAGGTGCTCGTGACTGAAATGCGACCTCCGGTGGACAGTAACAGACTCTGTAATGAGCAGCGTTGGGCAAGCTACTTAAAATTGTAGTGAGCTAAGCTATTATCTATACTACTTAAAATGTAGCTTAACTACACTAAAAGCTACCCCCTGGGAAATGTAGCAAGCTAAGCTAAAAGCTACTATGCTTTTAAGATACTATAAGTATCTTAGCTACATTTCAGCTACTTTTGCAATTTTCATTTTTAAATCGAAGCAACGTAAATTATCATTCATATCTTAGTGATCACTAAAACTGTCAATGAATCATATGAGGCAGAATAGTTCAGTTCAGTTATTTACTATAAATAATATATATTGTACCAAACCGAAACAAATTATAGTATATAACAGCAAAAACATTAAATCCAATAAAACCAGGTGTTACACATTTAAAATACTATAGTAATGTATAGTAAAGGGAAATATTTACAAATAAGCATTAAATTACATTAGCTTACATATTGTAGTATCATTAATAACTATCATGAAATAATAGTAATTACCGTAGTATACTTAAGCCTTTACTACAGTAAACTTATGTGTGTCTATATATATATATATATATATATATATATATATATATATATATATATATATATATATATATATATATACTCCTCTCCCTCAGTCATCTTTCCATCAAGCAAGTTTCTCGTGTCAGCCCAATTATTGATTTGCGACATCACTGACCAGAGCGAGAGCTGGCTGTAATGCACCAAAAAGTTTGTTGTCAACCATCGTAAAACAGTAAGAAGAAAAAATCATCTTTTTCGCCATCATATGGATTTACCTTCATCGGCTAGACACCGGCCTTACAGCTCCGTGAATGTTGGTGCTGTCACTTATTGATCTACGATCGGTTAATGTAGCTTGTTGACGCTACTGCGCTACTTGAGTAAAAAAATAGCTTAGCTACTGAAAAGCTATTGGATCTATAAAGTAGCGACGCTACCGCAACGCTACTGAGAAATGCTAGTAGCAGTGACGCTACTGCCCAACACTGGTAATGAGAGGATGATTTTTGCATAAGGTTATTAATTAGCTAATGATATAAATATTATGAACGTAAACATTAGGTGAGCAGGTTACAGTGTAACCCCCTGTCCTATCAACACGCTACATGACGAAATTTGCAGTGATAAGCAATTTGGCTGTTTGCACCAGACGCAATAGAAATTTAAGTACAGCCTTTCAGAAGCACAGAATTGTGCACATACTGCACTCCAACAAAATAGTAAGGTTTATAATCAAATTAATACATATACTTTTTTAAAACATACATTAACATTATTGAATGTACATGCTGAATCACTCATGTGTTTAGTTCTAAAGTTCAATTTCAAATGGTTTATTTTATTTTCAAGATCTGAGGTGAACCATCTGATAGCTGCGGTGATTGTTGTTTTCTGTTGTTCAGCTGCAAGAAACAGAAGCTGTTCCTAATATATCAATTTGAGGTGTTAGTTAAGACAAAAACTCCTTTTAATATAGAAAATATTCCTTCTATCGTGTGCTGTTGCTTTTATTTAGAGCACAGTTTAAACAGCCTTTAGGCTCGATCATTAGACTCGCTCCTGTTCTTAATCTGGCAACTTGGGCTTGCATTTGTTTTGATCCAGGACTGTAATACCTAGTTCAACCACTGGGTAGAACTCTCATTCTAACCCAGGGATAGGCAAACTCGATCCTGGAGGGCCGGTGTCCCTGCATAGTTTTGCTCCAACCCTAATCAAACACACCTGCTTGTAGCTTTCTAGTGATCTTAAAGACACTAATTAGGGTGTTCAGGTTTGTTTGATTAGTGTTGGAGCAAAACTCTGCAGGGACACCGGCCCTCGAGGATCAAGTTTGCCCATGCCTGTTCTAACCCCAACTATTTTGGAAGTACATGTAATTAATTAATATTACTCAGTGGTTAAATGAGTAGTTACACTCTAAATATGTCACATTAAAATAAATTTTATCCTATTAAAAAAAAGATTCTTAAAATACTAGTTTGTTAAAGAGGTGGTCCAGAGTGTATTTTTAAGGCTTGGTTGTGTTTATAAGATGAAAAGCAATGTGTGCTCATGCTTCATTTGTAAAACATCACGTTATTTTTTCATACATCTTACTTTGATTATATAGAGCTAGTTCCTCCGAAAGGCCCACTCTCAAGAGGCTCTGATTGGATAGCTAACATAATGTGCTGTGATTTGCGGATCAGCTCCACATCACCAGGAAAAGCGTCACGCCCCTACAAGCACGCGCTGTGTAAACAGTGCCAGTCAGAGTAGCTGTTAGCCTATTAGTTTGTGCCTGAATCAGAACCTTACGCCTGCTCTCTAAAATCAAATCTGACAAGTGTCTTTCATATATATATTGGGTTTATAAGCATGTTTAAGTCATATGAAATGTTCACATATCTTTTGCGAGCTTGTTATTTGAGATGTAGAACGCAGGGAAAGCGTCCGCATAGAGAGACACTGCAGCGCTGCTGAAGATTGTGGGTTTTTACAGCAGTTTGACAGATTAATATGAATCTGTAACTAAATTGTTAGCGGTGCCAAACAGCATTTCTCCTTGTTTACATCCTTGTTTACATCCTTGCTACAACATATCTTTAACGCTAGGCACAATGCATGTAATAGAGCAATTTTAACAAATAAAAACACGTACAGGTTGTGATTCTCAAATCTCTCCATTAAACGGCACATTGACAAATATATTTAAAGAGCCCATATTATACATGAAATAGGGTCATATTTAGGTTGTAAGGGTCTCCAACAACAGTCTAATATGCATGCAAGGTCATAAAACACTTTGATGGTCTTATAACCTGCATTTATTTTTACCTAATTATCCCAACGACTCCCATATGAATCGTTCAGCGATTCATTTGTTCCCAACCCCCTCCTCAGCGCGAAGCTAATCTGCGCTGATTGGACCGATGACAGCCTGCTGCGATTGGTCGACAGTGACAGGCTTCAGCACGAGACAGAGTGAAATGCCCAGCTGGTAATCAACTATATAAAAGTAGTCACAGTGCACACGCGCTTCATAGTGTAAGGCTTTTTTCACACACACACACAACCCTCCTCAGAAGAACTGGGGAGATCGACGCGAGTCTCTCTCTCTCTCTCTCTCCCTCTCTCTCTCTCAAACACACACACAACGCTCCTCAGAAGAACTAGGGAAAGCGACGCGAGTCTCTCTCTCTCTCTCTCTCTCTCTCTCTCTCTCTCTCTCTCTCTCTCTCTCTCTCTCTCTCTCTCTCTCTCTCACACACACACACACAACGCTCCTCAGAAAAACTAGGGAAAGCGACGCGAGTCTCTCTCTCTCTCTCTCTCTCTCTCTCTCTCTCTCACACACACACACACACACAACCCTCCTCAGAAAAACTAGGGAAAGCGACGCGAGTCTCTCTCTCTCTCTCTCTCACACACACACACACACAACGCTCCTCAGAAGAACTAGGGAAAGCGACGCGAGTCTCTCTCTCTCACACACACACACAACGCTCCTCAGAAGAACTAGGGAAAGTGACACAAGTCTCCTGTCTCCTAGCTTACGATCGATCGCCATAGCAACGACAAACGGCAGTGGAACGCGAGCTCACAAAAGCCTTTAACGTTAAATCCGTAAACAAAGCGGCACGCGTCGCGTTTTTAACGTGGCTTACATGTGATAAGAGAATATAAAGAGTAACCGCGTGTACTGTACCAGGTTAACAACTCATCTTTGAGTAGAGACTGTCAATATTATCCATCTGAGCACAGCGTGACTTCATTCGACCTGCGGCGTCTGTGTGTGTGTGTCTAGTGTTTTTTCTGTGTTAGTGGGCGGGGCCGCAGGTTTCAAATCTCCCTGGTTTGCGCGCGTAACTACTGGCGAGGCTTGTGTTTCGTGGCTGCGTCATCGCGAAACACCTAATGACTCGTTATCAAGGCGACTCGTTTGAAGCACTATGAGTCGACTCTTTTATAGATGAATCAATAGTTTTAAACACTGTACACTTACAGATTTAAGCCCTAGCTGGATATTTCACTTCACTTAGAGCTGTGTTACACACTACATGGAAGGGCATTTTCAAAAACCCATAATATGGGCTCTTTAAAAATAAATACAAAAGAAGAGCTAATAATTTAGACCTCAACCGTATGAATGTGAGTCGATCGGTCACAGATTCAGGCTGAATGATCTATTATGAGGCGGGTTGAGCAGGTGGATGGAGTGTGTCAGTTCTCCAGCAGTAAAACAGGCCCCGGACGCTTGTTAATTCCTGCACAGAACAACACATCAGAAGAGACCAGATTCAAAGCCCAGCACTTCTCCCACACTTCAACGCAATCAAGAGATGCTTGAACTCGCATTACATTCTCACTCAAAGCTCTTTATAACATCACTTCACCTCCGTTTTTACAACTCGCCACTCTGGACAGGAGATAATTATTCGCACTCTCATAACTGTGTTTGATTGACTTGTCTGTGTGTTCTGCTGTTTTGTGGGGATTTTTTGGATCGCTAGTTTACACGCGTATCCAGATATATTGCTGGATAGACACTATTGTTGATACTCTAACAATGGTATTGGATTTTTAGGGTTAATGTCAGCATAAATTTGTTTGCTCAAGACAGATTTGTAGGTTTTTGTTTTGCCAAATCAGGTTTTATTGAAGAGAAAGCTTCAGGAAAAAGGATCATATTGTGTCCACATGCACTTGAAGTCAGAATCATTCGTCCTCCTGTGAATATATATCTTTTTTTGTTTTTAAAATATTTCCCAAATGATGCTTAACAGAGGAAGGAATATTTCACAGTATTTCCCATAATATTTTTTCTTCCGGATAAAGTCTTATTTGTTTTATTTCGTTCTAGAATAAAAGCAGTTAAAACATTTTTTAAAGCCATTTTAAGGTCAATTTTATTAACCCTACTTAAGCAATATTTGTTTTCGATTGTTTACAGAACAAATAACTGTTATACAATGACTTGCCTAATTACCCTAACTTGCTTTAAGCCTTTAAATGTCACTTTAAGCTGAATACTAGTATCTTGAAAAATATCTAGTCAAATATTGTGTACTGTCATCATGACAAAGATAAAAGAAATCAGTTATTAGAAATGAGTTATTAAAACTATTATGTTTAGAAATGTGTTGAAAAAAATCTCTCCATTAAACAAAAATTGGGGGAAAAAATAAACGGGGCTAATAATTCAGGAGGGTTAATAATTCTGACTTCAACTTTATGTAGCACTTTTATATTATAATTCTATAAATTTTTTTATGTTATAAGTTGAGGCATCGTAATAGAATAACTTATGAAAATAGCAAATAATTTTAAGCTTGCTAAAGATTACATATATTAGTGTTATAATATTAAAATATTGTAATTGATTGATTTATTTATTTTACATCACATATACACTAGAAAAACCATATGCATTTGTTTAAGAGTTGATGCAAATTTTTAATACCTGTTCAAGGGAGACTTGTTTAAAAACACAAACAAAAAAAATATTAATAAACATACACCCATAATTAAGTAGCGTGATCAAGCAATAAACTAGACTATTTATGCAAACACTGCTGTTTTGTTTCACATAAAGCATACTTTTTAAGCATGCTTTATTAAAGTAATTTATATTATTTTGTGACAGTGCAAAATGACATTTATTAAATATATATTATAAATAAATAATAACAATATAAATATATAATACAATATAATATATAATTTATATTATATAAATGTAATATTATATAAATTATAATACAATATATAATACAATTTAAATATACATAGTTTTATTTAAAAAAAATGTTCGTATTAATATTCAATTTCAGTTCATGATAAAAAAAAACTGTGATAGCAATCTGCATCTTTCAGCATCTTCAATTATTTTTACCAATCAAACCACACAGACTTCAACAGAGTGTAAAAATCTCGATGGTGCTGTGGGTCTCGTCTATCAAATTTGATCTTTTATTTGTATTATCTATTGGATTCAAGTCAGGTGATGGCCAGGCCATTCTACAGCTTGATTTTCTTTCTCTGAAAGCATTTGAGAGTTTCCTTGGCTGTGTTTTAGATCATTGTCTTGCTGAAATGTCCACCCTGGTTTCATCTTCATCATCCTGCTAATGTAGATATTGGACTGAAGCAGCTGATATTCATTTACACAGATGAAGGGCAGAGGGCTGCTGAAGAACTACTGAGAGATTTTAGCTGCTGTCTGGGCTTTCACTGCCTTTCTACACCTCCCTTTCTTCATGTGTTTAATACTTTTTCCCTGCGTCATTTCATTGTATTATCCATAACTCAATTTGTCAACTAATTAGATTAGATTTATTTTCATATGTATTTATTTGGTGGTTACCAGAAAATTTGAAGTCAACAGCACCTTTAGAAATATGTTTTCTGAGAAAAATGGTGACGTGTTCAATACTTAGTTTCCACACTTATATATGACAGAAAAATAAAATATCACAATGTCAGATTTTTCCAATATCATGCAGCCTAGTATAGAGCCTATAGAGTGTTGGTCATTGAGCAGTTGTTCATCCAGCTGCTGTGGGACTGTGTGAGATTCATCCATCTCCTTGCATTGTGCAGATTCTGATCATCTCTGATGTTTGATGGCGTCTCAGGAACGGCGTGACCTACTTCTCCCATGCGTGTGTGTGTGTGGGTATAAACGGGTCCGTGTTGTGTGTGTGGTCAGCTGTTGAGGAGAGTCTGCAGTGATGTTTCGCAGTGCATTGGTGTCGTGGCTCTGCTATATTTAGATGTCTTCCTCCCTACGCGTTTTCAGCTCGCTTGTTAAATAAGAAAATAATGACGTGGAGAGCGTGGGGGGAGGGGCGAGCGGCAGCCAATCAGCTGGCGGCTTGTGTTTGAGGCTCCCAGCAGACGGAGATTCAGTCGAGTGGAGCAGGTGAGAGATGTTCATCATTACTGATGTTCTCCAGCGCTGCGTCACAGACTGGATCATAATGTCATGTAGATCGTCTCTAGTCATCTGTGAGAGACGTCTGTTTCTTACAAAGGTGTTTAAAGGTGCAAAAAAAGGGATGTTTTTTATTTTTGTTATGCTTTTTGCAAGTCTTTTGCACATCCGAGAGCAATTATTAAAGGCATAGTTAAGGCATAAGTAAAATAATCTTGTTTTTAGTTTGAATTCAGCTAAATTCCATATGAATAATTAAATACATTTAATCTATGTTGACACTTAGCAACCTATTTTATGACCAAATTTTTAAAACTCTCTTGAAATGCACAGTCAAAGGCCATAAAAACACATTGTTACATTTTTAAAGATGATGAGTAAAGGGGAAGGAGAGTAACATTAATTTTGGGTGAAACACATAAGCAAACACACAATATCCAACAAGTGAGGAACAAAATACCAAGACTAACTAAATGCAATAAAGTGAGTTTATTTACAAAGATAGTGATAATAATAAATGCAAAAATATGTATATAGAAAGAACATTAAATATTTACAAGGATATATTGAAATTACAGACAACAAATGGGACACAAGATGTTTGAACAGATAGATGGGAGAGTTGGAGAGATGAGACGCGGGCGGCGTCCAAACAATAGAAATAAATAAAACAAAACAATCTATTGGCCCAACATCTACCCTAACTATCCAAAAGAAAAATACAGTAGTTATTGAAAAGAAATCTTCGCGTCTATTACGCACTACCTAACCTACTCTAATAAATACGATGAGAAAACAAAAGTACAGTGGGTGGAGCACGCCCCTTACCTAGTGTCTAACAACAGTGAAGTTCCAAAACTGCGTGTGCACAATGTATGTCGCGCGACATTCTTACCTGTCCCACTCTCCAACCTCAGATGCACATAACACTGACGGCAGACAAATGGAGAACAGACAAATAACAACGGACATTTACCAAATTGTAACGCACAGAAAACGGACAGCAAATTTCACTGACACACAACATAACACAGAAATTCAGGGGCCTCTCTAGTAGCGTCCTGTCACCACTTTTATGCCACGGTGGCAGCGGCTGGATTGGAGACCGTGGGTGACATCAGGGGGAACACGGCAAACAGCAGGGCAGCGGTAGCCAATCGGAGCCACTGTATGGATGGAAGCGGGAGAGAGGAAGAGAGCGAGCGAGCACAGAGAGAGACTAGCGAAGAAAAATAATAATAATCACGCCATACAGAAATGTACAGGAACGTAACACACATGCAGATCATAAAGTTTCACTCTATTACGGTTAAACTTAGGGGTGATGCTCCAAATCACGTGCTCTGTATGTCATGGATTGGTCAGGCTCTCACGACCCCCACTCACGAAGATCACCATCACCTGACTTCTAATGAGCACACAGCTGCATCACATTCACGAGCACCAGATAAAAGCACAGCACTCCAGTCGCTCATTGTCCGGGCTCGTCTCGACGAAAGCGGACAACTGAGCGACCACTCAGCGTAGTCATCCTCAGCTAAAACAAACGATTTACTTACCTGTTCTCTTTGTATTCCTCCTAGTCTTCCTGGTCCTCCCGAATCGTCCTGTCTTCCAGTCCTTCCAAGTCTGTGTCACCCTCTGTCAGCTGTATCTGGTGTGTGCTGTCCATCCTCGTGTATTCCTGTTACCCAGCCACGGAGGAAAAGACCCCAACATCATTCCTGATCCTCCTGGCTATCCTTCATGTGCTCCTTGTTGTCATTTAATAAACACCCTAACGTTTCCTTACCTCTGTCTCCTGTCCGCTTCATAACAGAAGCCCGGACCGATAACGACGACAACATGAGCACCCCCGATCACCTTCAAGAGCTGGTGGACCAGTTGAAGCGGATTCTACAGCCACCAGCTCCACTTTCCAACGCACCACCAGCACCGAGCACTTCCGCCTCCACAGTTTCTTCTTCGGCCCTTCCTTCCAGTCCCATGGCCCGACCAGCGCCCTACTCAGGCGGAGCGGGGGAGTGCAATGGTTTTCTGTTACAATGTTCCCTCATATTCGAAATGCAACCTTCTCTATATCCCACAGATAAGTCGAAGATCGCCTACATCGTATCTCTACTCTCTGGACCTGCACTTAAATGGGCTGAGACGATCTGGAACCAAGCCGGGCCGGTCATGAATTCCATCACTACCTTCACGGAGTATTTCAAAGAGGTGTTTGGACGTTCTGATGGGGAAGTAGCCGCTGGAGAGCAGCTGTATCATCTAAAGCAAGGTACTCTATCTACACAGGAATATGCCCTCCTCATCGGCAGTTCATACCACCTGAACACCGGGTAGATCTGATCCACTCCTTACATACCTCGCTAGGCACTGGACATCCAGGGATCAACAATACTCTCTCGCTAGTATCCCAACGATTCTGGTGGCCAAACATGGCAAGGGATGTGAGGCAATATGTTCAGGGCTGTAAGGACTGTGCCCAATCCAAGAGCCCACGTCATCTACCCGCTGGAAAGCTCCATCCCTTGCCGATTCCGAACCGTCCCTGGTCACACCTAGGAGTGGACTTTATCACTGACCTCCCTTCGTCAGAAGGTAATACCTGTATTCTAGTCATAGTAGATAGATTCTCAAAGTTTGTCAAACTAATCCCTCTGAAAGGTCTTCCCACAGCCTTTGAAACTGCCGACAATATCTTTAATCAAGTCTTCAGGTCATTTGGTATTCCAGAAGATATTGTGTCGGACAGAGGTCCACAGTTCATCTCACGTCTATGGAAAGCCTTCTTCAAGCTCCTAGGTGTGGCCGTCAGCCTCTCTTCTGGATATCATCCCCAAACCAACGGGCAGACAGAGAGGAAGATTCAGGAGGTGGGACGGTTCCTGAGGACCTTCTGCAGTGGTCACCAGAACTCCTGGAGCCAGTATTTGGGCTGGGCAGAATATGCCCAAAATTCACTGCGGCAACCCTCCACCGGACTCACGCCATTCCAGTGCGTCCTGGGCTTCCAACCACCGCTCTTTCCCTGGGATGGCGAACCATCTGATGTCCCCGCAGTGGATCACTGGTTCCGGGAGAGCGAGAGAGTCTGGGACGAGGCTCATCAACATCTGCAGAGGGCAGTCCGTCGAAGCAAGGTAACCGCCGATAGGAGAAGGTCTGAAGAACCCAGATACACACCCGGACAAAAGGTGTGGCTATCCACCCGGGACATACGCATGCGACTGCCCTCTCGCAAGTTAAGTCCCCGATTTGTTGGTCCCTTCACCATCGTGGAACAGGTTAACCCCGTCACCTACAAACTACAATTACCCTCTCACTACCGTATTCACCCTACATTCCACGTATCACTCCTGAAACCCTATCACGATCCTGTTCTTCCCTCCACAGAGCCTGACCACGAAGAGGAACCCCCTCCTCCACTGCTCCTAGAAGAAGGAGCCGTCTACGCAGTGAAGGAGATCTTGCGTTCCCGACGTCGTGGTGGCCAGTTGGAGTACCTGGTGGACTGGGAAGGGTACGGCCCCGAAGAAAGGACATGGGTTCCCAGAGCTGATATTCTCGATCCTAGTCTCATGGTGGAGTTTCATGAGAGCCACCCTGAGTTCCCAGCGCCTAGAGGCAGAGGGAGACCACCACGGCGTCGGAGGTGTCGGCCCTCAGGAGCGGGCCCTGGGGAGGGGGGTACTGTCATGGATTGGTCAGGCTCTCACGACCCCCACTCACGAAGATCACCATCACCTGACTTCTAATGAGCACACAGCTGCATCACATTCACGAGCACCAGATAAAAGCACAGCACTCCAGTCGCTCATTGTCCGGGCTCGTCTCGACGAAAGCGGACAACTGAGCGACCACTCAGCGTAGTCATCCTCAGCTAAAACAAACGATTTACTTACCTGTTCTCTTTGTATTCCTCCTAGTCTTCCTGGTCCTCCCGAATCGTCCTGTCTTCCAGTCCTTCCAAGTCTGTGTCACCCTCTGTCAGCTGTATCTGGTGTGTGCTGTCCATCCTCGTGTATTCCTGTTACCCAGCCACGGAGGAAAAGACCCCAACATCATTCCTGATCCTCCTGGCTATCCTTCATGTGCTCCTTGTTGTCATTTAATAAACACCCTAACGTTTCCTTACCTCTGTCTCCTGTCCGCTTCATAACACTGTAGCTCCTGGTCAACTTTAATTTAGACTCAACATTGCAGAGACTGCGATGTGACTATTGCAGATGTGCACTTTGCGATATTAAGGCTGAAATTATATATTGTGCAGCCCTATACAGGATCATAATGTCGCGAAGATCATCCCTAGTCATCTCTGAGAGACGTCTGTTTCTTAAATGATCTTTAAAAGTGCAAAAAAGGAATTGTTTTCAGATTTTTTTGTTATGCTGGTTGCAAGTCTCTTACTTCCTGAGTAATTACTGAAGTACACATGAAATCAAAACTAACCATATTGATTTTGTTAGCTCACATTGCTAGTTTTGTGGTGAAGTTAATCTGTGCATGTCAATAAGAGAGAAAAAAATGTTTGCCCTTGTAATCTAAAATAGAAATCTGAAAATGCACTTCCTGTTTGTTTTCAGTCAAATTCTCAGATTATGTCTGTGTGAGGTATTTTAGAAGAGTTACTGTATTACAATCTAACAGACTCCTCCTCCTCACCATTTCTGTTTGTTGTCAAAACTGAGAGCTGGATGGGCGTGGTTAAGTACAATAGCCACACCCCTCCAGCTCTCAGTTTTGACAACAAACAGAAATGGTGAGAAGGAGGAGTCTGTTAGATTGTAATACAGTAATGCTGCGGTCACACTGGGCTTTGTGTGTGCGAAATTCTGTCGTACGGCGCTGCGAAAATAGGCAGGATTAAACAAGATGATTAGACATTAAAAAAAGCGAGCGATTGGTCCATGTTTTAAATTTCTCTCCAGAGAGGTCCTGTTTTGATCCTCGATTGGTCTCACGCAGTCAAGTGATGCGATTTCGCAGGTCAGAGTTCACCAAGCTTGAACTTTGCACCGCAGCGACATGCAAAACTTGACGCATGACCTTGCGTTTCCGGTCTGACGCATTCGCGTGTGAATGAATGGAAGTCTATGGGACGAAAGCCCAGTGTGACCGCAGCTTAACTCTTCTAAAACCCTTTTCCTCATCTTTCTGAATAAACTGCCTACTTTACTACATCCAATCAGCTTGCAGTAGAAAAAACAAGCCACACCCACTGTTTTCTCACTTAATAATTAGTTTCTCTACTCCATTAATGAAACACTCCACTTTTTTATGGCTCCTTTTTAAATTAAACAGGTAATTTAAACCGTTTTTTTAATCCAATCAGATGATTTCTTGTTCAGACGAAGTCACCTTTAGCTTAGCTTAGCTTAGCATAGTGGATTGACTCAGATATGACCCTTTACACTTTTTTATTTTATTAGTTTTCCCATTTAATTCTCAAGCCTTCTGTAGTTACATTGTGAAATAAAACTGATGGAAAATACAAGGCTAATACTAGGATCTCTGCTCTCATTCTGGCATAATAGTCAAGACCAGGCGGAGTGATATTACACCGCTCATGACAATGGAATAGCTTTTAGAATCTCAAAGGGTGTACTCACACTAGGTACAGTTACCTTAAACCATGCTGAAGTGCGATTGTCCCTCCTCCCCTCTCCCCCGACGGCCTCCATTCACACTGCATTTTACCTTCCGAATCAGAGCACGGTTACGTCATCGATGATGTGACTGCTCAGTTTAACATGAAGAGAAGTGTTCTCGCTCAGCACAGTGGACATTGCTTTAGTTATATCGTTTTGTATTTTTTTGTCGTTTGGGATGCAGTGAAACAGTAAAATATTTTGCCAAACCGATCCACAAATTTTGACACTCATAAATTATCATATCCTTGTGCTGCAGGTATTAGGAGGTTTGCTGAAGGTGTAGCTGATGTGCAGCGAGGGGTTTGCATCTTTAATAAACCATGAAAGTTCACTGTCATTGAAAAGTCAGAATGATGTTATAAATCCATTGAATTTGTCCCTTAAAAGTGATGTTGGGTCTTCAGTTTTGCCCTCAGGTGCTCACACTACAAGCGTACCGCACCAAAGCCCAACCGGACTGCTAGTGTGAGTGCACCCAGAGTCTTAAAATTCATTATGCTAAGCTAAAGAGACCCTGCCAAAAAAAGACATCAGCTGAATGGATTCACAAATGGTTCAAGTAAATGGTTTAAATCTAGAAAACTTCTAAAGTCTTTTTTTTTTTTTTTAAATGTGGAGTGTTCCTTTAAGAGGGTGGCATGATGGCTCAGTGGTTAGCACTTTCTCCTCATGACAAGAAAGCTGCTGGTTTAAGTCCTGCCTGGGCCAGTTGGCATTTCTGTGTGGAGTTTGAATGTTCTCCTCGTGTTGGCGTGGGTTTCCTCCGGATGCTCCGGTTACCCCTATAGTCCAAAGCGTGTTATGTGAAGTGGGTAAACAGAATTGGCCGTAATGTGTGTGTGAGAGTGTATGGATGTTTGCCAGTACTGGGTTGCAACTGGAAGGGCCTACGCTGCGTAAAACATATGCTGGAAAAGTTGGCGGTTCATTCCGTTGTGGCGACCCCTGATAAATAATGGACTAAGCCGAAGGAGAATGAATGAATAAATGTTCCTTTGTGTTTCTTTTGTTGCATTGTACAAGATAGTGTGTATGAATATAAAAATAGCAGTCTATAGAATTTAAGCCTAACCTACTAGGCCCTTCTGTGAAATTATAAAAAATCCTATTTGAATATGAATTCACTCCCTTTACGTGTTAAATAAATGTTATTTTGTAATTAATTGAAGGTACAGTTCACCCCCCCAAAAAAAATTTATTTACTCTCCCTCATGTAGTTTTATTGTACAGTAATTTTTAATGTAATGGTTAAAAGCCACATGAGGGCGAGTAAATTATACAATTTTACACTCACCAGCCACTTTATTAGGTACACCTGTCCAACTGCTCTTTAACGCAAATTTCTAATCAGCCAATCACATGGCAGCAACTCAATGCATTAAGGCATGTAGACATGGTCAAGACGATCTGCTGCAGCTCAAACCGAGCATCAGAATGGGGAAGAAAGGGGATTTAAGAGACTTTGAACGTGGCATGGTTGTTGGTGCCAGGCGGGCTGGTCTGAGTATTTCAGAAATTTTGCACAGGCTCACCAAAATTGGACAATAAAAGATTGGAGAAAGGTTGCCTGGTCTGATGAGTGTCGATTTCTGCTGTGACATTTGGATGGTAGGGTCAGAATTTGGCATCAACAACATAAAAGCATGGATCCATCTTGCCTGGTATCAATGGTTCAGGCTGGTGGTGGTGGTGTAATGGGGTGGGGGATATTTTCTTGACACATGTTTGACCCATTAGTTCCAATTGAGCATCGTGTCAACACCACAGCCCACCTGAGTATTGTTGCTGACCATGTCCATCCCTTGATGATTGCAGTGTACTCATCTTCTGATGGCTACTTCCAGCAGGATAACGCGCCATGTCATAAAGTGCAAATTATCTCAGACTGGTTTCTCGATCATGACACTGTACTCAAATGGCCTCCACAGTCACCAATCTCAATCCAATAGAGCACCTTTGGGATGTGGTGGTAAGGGAGATTCTCATCATGCATGTGCAGCCCACAAATCTGCAGCAACTGTGTGATGCTATCATGTCAATATGGACCAAAGTCTCTGAGGATTTTCCCAGTACCTTGTTGAATCTATGCCATGAAGGATTAAGGCAGTTCTGAGGGCAAAAGGGGGTCCACCCCGGTACTATTAAGGTGTACCCAATAAAGTGGCTGGTGAGTGTATATTTATCTGTTGAATACAAAAGAAGATAATTTAAAGAATGTTTGTTGCTGGCACTCATTGACTTCCATAGTAGGAGAGAAATTACTATCAAAGTCAGTGGGTACAATCAACCAGCATTCTTCTAAATATCTTCTTTAGTTTCAGCAGTAAAAAAAAATGTAACTGCTTTGGGACAAGCAAAGGGTGAGTACTGTAAATTATGACAGAACTTTCATTTTTGAGAGAACTATCACTTTAAACCAAACCAGTGTTCTTTTGGAGCTACTAAAAATGTGCGAACAAGTCTATTTATACTTCTTTCTTCAGTAATGGACCTGTAATGCGCACTCATTAACCCTGTATCTAATCAGATTAGCGTGCGTGCTGTTAGTGTCAGCATGTTCAGAGACACGCCAGCCTCACGTGACACACACGCGACATGCGTAGACGGCTGTGAAGCAGTGCTGGATTAGCTGAGGGTTTCTGTGAGGTCTGCATTAAACTCCTGCTCGTCCTGTGGGCCGATCACAAGCAGACATGAAGGGATTGACGCTAAGCACATTACAGCAGGGCGACAGGTGAAACTGCAGAGAGACACGCTGATCCGTGTGGAGCTGTGGACACACTGTCTAATGCTTTTCAGTCACACCTGCCGAGCCTCGTCCTGGTGTTTACGCTCATCTGTGACACCACATTCCCAAATACCACCACTTGAAATAGTTCCCATTTACTAATTTAAAGTAAATAATATAGTGGTTTTGAACCACTTTTGGCTTATCAGGGGTTGTCACAGTGGAATGAACCACCAACTACTCTAGCATATGTTTTATACAGCGGTTGCCTTTCCAGTAACACTGTTTTTGAACCATACTTTAGTAAAATACATTAAAGTCTGCATGGAGTCAAAATTTTTGTTAGCTCACATTGTTATTCTTAAAGGTCCAGTGAAGTAGAGTTTAGATTCTCTGCCCGAACGCCCATTTACTAACATTTTTAAGTAGGCTAACTAATCACTTTTTACAATGCTGATCCCAAAATTTAGAAAATGTAGATTAACTTTAGATTTAAAGCTGCAGAATGTGATCTGGCAAAATGCTAACCGGTTAGCATAATATCTTTGAAACACAGTCCCTCTCCTGCCGTCCAACGTAACGCCTCCTGAAATCACGAACGCGCGCATCGCGACATGACAGCAGACAACCCACTAGTTCATGTCATTTGCCTGTTAGAAGTGTAGTTAGTGCTTGGCTGCCGGCGTGCAGGAATTACACTTATTACTAAGCCACACTTAAATGCTGTTTTAGACCGAATATTCAGAGTAGCATGGTAAACTATATAGGGAGCGGGTCACAGGCTGCTATTGTTAAAAAATTAACCAATGTGAATATAAACCAACTTCACCTCAGTAAACCAGGCTAGGCAGAATAGCGCTGTTTACTAATGTTTTGTTGTTAAACTAAATAAAAATCTACATTATCAATGCTGTAAAAGGTCCCTTATGAAACTGAAAATAGTCACATCAATCTTTCGCCAGAAGATTTCAGTGACTGATCAACACTTCTGTGCATATAACCTATTCATAAAACAATACAATCTACATCAGCTTTGCGTGACTAAAATAGTTTTAAAACAGAACATTACCTGTCTATAAGAAATACTTCAGCCATGGTGTCATCCTTCTTCCCGCATGCAAAAGTAACTCCAATGATTCAGGATTTTCAAAAGTTTTGATTCAGCATTTGATTTTACCGCTGTGATTGTCTCGTGTGCACATAAACGCGGGGCGCAGGCATGCACGCACCAATGGTGGATCTGCGTGAACAGAGATGCGTCATTGTACAAATCTCCATTTGTTGACAGACAGTTTAGGCTACTTATCAGAATTATGGGAATTGTCGGCTTGACTATATTTAATTGGATGAACATTTTTTAGTCTTATGTCTTACCCAGAATATAAAAATACATTTAGATCATTTACTTTAATCATTACTATTGGAATGTGAAGAGACTTTCTATCAGCACAACAAAAAAATGGTCCTGAAGACAAGGTTCGAGACCTATTTGGTTAGAATTTCACTTTGGTTAATTGTTCACTTCATTTTATCACAAATTTGTTTACAAAAAAGGCACAGAATTCAACAAAATAAAAAAAAACATACATATATACATACAAAAAAATGATATATATACATACATACATACATACATACATACATACATACATACATACATACATACATACATACATGCATGCATGCATGCATGCATGCATGCATGCATACATACATACATACAATTTGTGTACAGCACAATGATCAACGACTGTTGTTGTATTGTGCTTTATAAATAAAGTAGTAGATTTTCAGAAAGCCTATGGATTTTCAAGCTATATTGAATCTGACAGTAGTGTCGCACCACACAAGTGTAACTGTTTTTATTTTCCATATTGGAGGGTCAAACCAGAACAAAACATTAGTTTTTTTGATGGAATAAAATTGATAATTTATAAGTAGACCTCAGTGAACAGTATAAAATAAATAAAAAAGGCAGTTCGTGGCCTCTTAAAAATAGTTTTAGCTTGAGTTTGCAAGTATGCAAGGTGTTTTTGTCTTGAATTACCTGCGTTTTGCTCCATTTTAGTTTGTTCCTATGTTATATTGCGGTCTGGTACAGGTTGCCCCAGTTATTCCTTTAGTAAGATTAAAAACATCATCTTTTAGCAGATAGCCTATAAAAATGGGGTTTTAGGTTATACAGATGATATTACTTCATAATAATTGTTTAAATACATATATTTTTTATATATTTATATGTGTATGTGTGTGTGGGGGGGGGGATTGTTTCAGTGAGTAACAATTGAAAAGTACTGTAGTTTAAAATATATATATATATATATATATATATATATATATTTCATTTAAGTTTTTATTTGAATGATTTTGTAATGTATAATGTTTTTGCTAGTATTATTATTATTTGTTCATTCATTTTCCTTCGGCTTAGTCCCTTAATTATCAGGGGTTGCCACAGCGGAATGAACCACCAACTATTCCAGCATATGTTTTACACAGCGGATGCCGGATGCCCTGCCAGACGCAACCCAGTACTGGAAAACACCCATACACACTCATTCACACACGCACTCATACACTAATTCACCTATAGAGCATGTGTTTGGACTGTGGGGGAAACCGGAGCACCCAGAGGAAACCCACACCAACACGGGGAGAACATGCAAACTCCACACAGAAATGCCAACTGACCCATCCGGGACTCAAACCAGCGACCTTCTTGCTGTGAGGCGACAGTGTTAACCACTGTGCCGCCTATTATTATATTTATTATTATTATTTTAGCTTTTATTGTAGTTTTAAGTTTAGATAAACAGTTAAAGCAAGTTAAAGTACATAATAATGAGACCTATATTCTTGGAAAGGGCGGTGCGGTGGCACAGTGGGTAGCACTGTCGCTTCACAGCAAGAAGGTCACGACTGGGTCAGCCTCGACTGGGTCAGTTGTCGTTTCTGTGTGGAGTTTGCATGTTCTCCCTGTGTTCGTGGGGGTTTCCTCCGGGTGCTCTGGTTTCCCCTACAAGTCCAAAGACATGCGGTATAGGTGAACTGGGTATAAGCAAAATTGTCCGTAGTGTATGAGTGTGAATGGGAGTGTATGGGTGTTTCCCAGTAATGGGTTGCAGCTGGAAAAGTTGGCGGTTCATTCCAGTGATTAATAAAGGGACTATGCTAAAAAAGAAAATGAATATTCTTGGAAAGTAGCTGAAATAAATCAAGTTTAGGTTTTAAAACAATCTCATTTTGTGGTTCAATGAAGACAGCCATGTACATTTGAAATAACATGTCAGATTCGTTTAAGTCTCTGTAAACATCTGAGCAATAACCTTTTCATCAGGAACGTCATATATGCTGTATTTTAGAGCTGCAGGAACAGGTTTCCTCACGTATTGCCTGACAGTAAGCTAAAAATGTTATCAGGTTAAATGTGATGATACGACACACTCAGAAGGAGCTGATGGTGCAACTCATTTCTGAGAATGCCGTGAACGCAGATTTGTAGATGATGAGTGCAGATGACTGCAAAGACGTCGAGTTTTCACAGTGTTTTTCTGTCTGAGGGAAAATCCCACTCTGAAAAAAAAAAACCTTACTGACGACCCAGGAGTGTAGTTGCTAGGAAACCTGACGTCACAGTTTCACCAGTGTATTGTTATCAGTGGTGTGTGTGTTTGTTTGTGTATGTGTGTGAGCAGAAACGTGCAATGCAGGCTCAAGACCTGGTCTGGTCTTGGATGGTACAGATCCGATACGATTCAAAGCGTTTAATCCAGGCCAGACATGCATGTGTTATGAATATGACAATAAATAGAAGATACTACAATATCGAGAGATGTCCTCATGCTGGAAAGTAGATTCAGGGCAATAAACTTAAAGGGATAGTTCAGACAAAAAATGAAAATGACCTCACTGTTTTTTGTAGAGGTAAACTTTTATGAGTTGCTTTCTTAAGTTGAGCACAAAAGAAGATGCTTTGAAAAATGCTGGTTGATTGTACCCATTGACTCCCATAGTAGGAAAAAAATACTATGGAAGTCAATGGGTGCTAGCAACCAACATTCTTAACAATTGCCTTATTTGTTGAAGGGGAGTTAATGAAAAATTTTGGGTGAACTATCACTTTAACAGCGCCCTGGCATGGAGTTGATTGACAGACGATCTGACCAATCATACTCCTGATTTACAGTATTATGTTGAAATCTGCCAAATGACTGAAAAGGCAGAAATAAACCTTATCTTACAAAAGTGCAATATTTCAATGTTATTGTGAGTTTACAGTTTTGAGTATTGTAAAATGTTACATTGTTAGTAGACTTTTTTTAAAGTGATAGTTATCTCCGAAATTTACTCAAACCCTTTACACTGTAAAAAAAAAAAAAAAGTAGACTCAACTCAAAATTGTAAGGCAACTTGCTGCAGGGCTTTTTTAAAATTGACTCAACTTTCAACCCAAGTACTGCACTTTACTAGATTTGAGTAATCTCGAAAATGTTCTGAAGGTGTTAAAGTTTTTTCACAGTGTACTTGTTCCAAATCAGTAGTTTCTTTTTTCTGTTGAACACAAATGAATTTTGATGAAGAGACGTTGACTTTCATAGTATTTTGTTTTTCCTACTATGGAAGTCAGTGTTAGTAAGTTTCATTTTTGAGTGAACTGTCCCTTTAATCTGTTCACTACAAATGCAAGTGACTGTTCCGGCTCATTTGTTGGCACTTTAAAACATGTGATCATTCAAAAACTACATAGTAAATAATACCATTCATTCATTCATTTTCTTTTCGGCTTAGTCCCTTTATTAATCTGGATTCGCCACAGCGGAATGAATTGCCAACTTATCCAGCATATGTTTTACGGAGCGGATGCCCTTCCAGCTGCAACCCATCACTGGGAAACACCCATACACTCTCATTTACACATACTACAGACAATTTAGCCTACCCAATTCACCTACTGTATACCGCATGTTTTTGGACTTGTGGGGGAAACCGGAGCACTCAGAGGAAACCCACATGAACACAAGGAGAACATGCAAACTCCGCACAGAAACGCCAACTGACCCAGCCGAGGCTCGAACCAGCGACCTTCTTGCTGTCAGGCGATTGTGCTATCCACTTCGCCACCGCGTCGCCTAAATAATACCAGTTGATTTCAACTTTATACTCAATATAAAGTTTTATTGAAGTATGTTATTATTATGTAATATGTTTTTTATCTATATTGATCTTGCCATGATTTTGTTAAATAGCCATAAGTTGCTGATGGGTTGCTCATTTCATTTCCCCCGTTATTTGCTGTGTGACTTTAAATTGCATTATAGGAACCTGATCATTCTTTAAACAACTTTTAACCTTGAAAAGTTTGAAAAAGTGACTTTTGTTGACATTTTTAATAGTTTAACGTGATATATTGTCTGGGTTGGTGTTATGCTACAAAAACCTCGTAATAAACAGCAAGTATATTTTCTGTTTATTTACAGACTTATTTCTCTATATATTATTTCTTATATTATATCAAACTACTAAAATGTCAATAAAAGCCACTTTGTTAAACTGTAGAGTTGAATTTACAAAATCAAAAGCCAACAGAGCAGAGATCAAGCTCCCTTAATGCAATTCACAACCATCAATAAAGAGAAAACACTTGTGAATCGCAAAATACAGAAACTGTTAATTAACAGATATTTTCAGAGTATAGATAAACGGCATATACACTACCTTACACAAGTCGAACAAATAATAACTTGACTTCTAGTTGATCATTCAGAAAAGTGGCAGAAGGTAGAATTCTCTGATGAATCCTCTGTTGAACTGCATCCCAATCATCACAAATACTGCAGAAGACCTATTGGAACCCGCATGGACCCAAGATTCTTATAGAAATCAGTCAAGTTTGGTGAAGGAAAAATCATGGTTTGGGGTTACATTCAGTATAGGGGCGTGAGAGAGATCTGCAGAACAGCCTGAGGTATTAAGACATTTGTGCTGCCCATTACATTACAAACCACAGGAGAGGGCAAATTCTTGAGCAGGATAGCGCTCCTTCTCATACTTCAGCCTCCACATCAAAGTTCCTAGAAACAAAGAAGGTCAAGGTGCTTCAGCATTGGGCAGCCCAGTCACCAGACATGAACATTATTGAGCATAAGATGGATAAGATGGGGGAGGCCTTGAAGATGAATCCAAATAATCTGATGAACTCTGGGAGTCCTGCAAGAACCCTTTCTTTGCCATTCCAGATGACTTTATTAAGAAGTGATTCGAGTCATTTCAGAGATGTATTGATGTAGTCCTTCAAGCTCATGATGGAGTCAGACACAATATTCATTCTTTTTCCACTGCATCATCACTTTATATTCTGTACTGGACGTTATTTCTGTTAAGTGACGAGACTTTTGTCTAAGCAAAGTCAGATCTTACTGTCCTAATTAAATAATTAAAAACAAGGCATCATCATATTTTATTTTGCTAAAATAAGCGGAATCTAGAGGCTTTTGACTTTAAGCCACTATAAGCCACTTCTGATACCAAATGATCTACTAGAAGTCCAGTTTGCTTCAAAAAAGGTGATATCTATGTGTATATACATTTTCAGTGAAGTGTATTTGTCCGTTGCTTAAGATTTTGTGTTGTCCTTGAAGCCCTTGGAGGGTTGGCATAATTTCTTCCAATATCATAGTGTGCAATATACAGTTGATGCATTTACTCTCTTTTCTTAATCTATGTTAAGCTGCGTTCACACATCTACATTGTAAAAGCACTATAGAAATAAAGATGAATTTAGATTTTTGGTCTAAGTTACATTGGTTTAGAATAGGAACGTATCTATTGTCAGGATCTGCAGTGTTGAGATGGTACTGTAGATCTGTGGTTTGTCTGAGAAGAGCAGTCCGTCTTACAGGATTTGAGCCTTAACTTTCACACCAACAGCAGAGAATCATCCTGTTCATCTCTGTCGAGCTTTGGCCAAGGCCCAAAATCAATGTTCACACAGACAAACCAACAAAAGAACATGAAAGTGGGTGTTTCTCTGCTTTCCTCGGAGCTGCGAGACTAGAAACCAGGAATCATGCCAGTGCTGTCGCTGTTCTGCTGGACACCACCATCAGTCTTGGTGTCTGTCGTGAGGTTTATTATCAGCACTCGTTCGAAAAAGGCTTTTCTTTTGTGTGCTGGTTTCTCTTTTAGAAAACAGGCTATTGTTTTTTGACCACAGGTAACTGTGTTAGTAAGTAAGTCATGGTAGTTAAAGGTGTTAATGTGGTTTTGTAGGATGCAGTTGTAGTTTTGTTGTTGTTTTATTTATAAAATGAAAACTAAAATGCTTGATTAAAAAATCATATTTTGTTAACTGAAGTTGAAAACTGAAACTAAACGAAATGAACAACCATCACTGTAATACAAGCTGAAAATAAAACAATAATTAGCAAGAATAAAATTCATACATTCATTCATTTCCTTGGCTTAATCCCTCATTTAGCAGCGAAATGAACTGCCAACTATTTCCGCTATTGTTTTACACAGCGGATGCCCTTCCAGCTGCAACCCAGTACTGGGAAACACCCATGCACTCTCACATTCATACACTGGGCAATTTAGTTCATCCAATTCACTTAGAGCGCATGTCTTTAGACTATGGGGAAACCGGAGCACCCGGAGGAAACCCAAGCAAACACGGGGAGAATATGGCAAACTCATATGCTACTGCCTAGCCGGGACTCGAACCAGCAACCTTCTTGCTGTAAGCGACTGTGTACTGAGCCACCATGTCGCCCCAAAGTGTAACCATAAATAAATAAATAAATTTGACCTGGATATTCTAGTAGGTAAACAGTCATTGGTTATTTATTCCCATTGTTACAACAACACAAAAGTAAATGAGATAAAATCACGCTAGGAACAACAAATCCATACTAAAAACATGCTAGCAATATTCCAATTCATAAAAAAATCCTGCTAGCAGTATGCTAGTTCATGCTTGAAACATGCTAATTCATGCTAGGAACACAGGCACATTCATAAAAGAAACATGCTAAACACCAAATAAGTTGTTTTCACTTGACATTAATGACGTGCGAAATTCAGCTATAGAGGGCAGGAAGTGGTTCTTCTTCATAGGAATCGCTACTAGAACCTCAAAATGTTCTGTTTTATGTTGTTTGTTATTGTTTAAATCGGCCAAAATAAGAAATACCGTGCAGCTTTCATAGACTTCCAAACGTTTTTGCTCATAAAAGGTGGGAAAGTTCAAGAACTGACTGACAAACAGAAGAAAAGGCGGCATGTAATAAACATTTTCTCAATACATCCATGTGTGCAAACCTTTTGAACGCAATAATTAGTTTGACCAATAATAAAGATTATATACAAGCCTAGCTATGTGTATAATCATGTTAATGTGTTATTAAAAATCATATACAAACACCACCACACTTGTACAAGATCCAGGAGAATATAAATAACGCACCCTGCCATGTAATTGCTGCAAACAAATCTCCATCTCGTTTTGCAATAATCCATGTCTTTACTGTGTTTCGGCAGAATAAACAACCGTAACGTTAAGGTCTATATAAGCAGCAGCTATGAATGTTTGTTGATTGTAAGTACATCGACCGAATAAAAAAGAAAATGCAACCCTTGCGACAAAACTAAACGGTTGTTATTGTGGAGCACTTTTATAAATAACGAATAAAAAATAATGTAGATTATGCGTCCATGCTTTCATTTATATTCTGAACAAATGGCAAACAGAATGGGATCAGTGCTCAGAAAAGAAACTTTTGAAATTCAGCCAGAAATAGGAAGAAAATCTCATGTATTTTTACCTCAAGACACGATGAGATTGTTTATAGAAGATGCCGCATTAGACACACAAGACTCACACATGAACATTTACTCAAAGCAGAAGAACACAAGATGTCAATATTGCAAAAGAAACCAAACTGTTAAACATATTATTGTGGAATGCCCTATTTTTAATGTTATCCGACAACTATTTTTATCTGGACACACTTTAAATGAAGTATTTTTAAATGTGAATACTTCTAAAATTGTAAAAGTAAACCTTAACTATTTTAGATTTTATCTTATTATTATTATTATTAGTATTATTATTATTATTTATTGCTGATGGTGACTTTTAACTGTTAGAATATTTTTTATAAGTATAGAAAGTTGTATTTATAAAATGTGGTAAATTTGATCTGTTTTTTTTTTTGCCATGACATAGCCATAGAACCTGAAACGGCAATAAACTGAAAATTCTCTCTCTGTCTGTCTCTCTGTATGCTTTCATCTGTTTTTTTCGTGATGTCTGGAAGATATCCACATGGGGAAAACGATAATAATTTAAAATAAACTTGTTTTTATACCACATAGTAAAGTGTATAATGTGTTCAACTCTTTGTTAACAAATGCGACAGAATACCGTACCATAGTAAACTGATAAACTGTAATAAATACTGTAACGTTACTGTAAACTGTGAAGCCTATTGAATAAATTGTTTATTACTGCAGTTGTGTTGTGTACCACAGCAATAATAATAATTACTACGACAGTTTTAGTTCAAGTAATATCTATGCATGCTTCAAACACTGTAGTATTTTTATGTAACATAATAGCTTATACAGAATCTACCGCATTGATGACAGCAATATATTTAGTTCAGTAGGAAACTCAGCCCTCTTCATGATATAAGGATCATGCCCAACATATGGTGTTATTTTCTATTTATATCTCCTTGAAATATGGTATGAATCGCAAAAATAGAGACTTTCCTCTGTGTCTCCCATAGATGGAGAACTATGACGTCACCATTGTAGGCTAATCGGCCTGGTTCCCTCGATTAAAATCCCTATAGGATTTTCCCATAGGCTTTTCGAAGATTGCAAATAATAAGCTCTGTGTTCAAACACTGATCATTACTCTTACACGTTTTGTCAGCCGGATAATCCTCACACAAAAAATGCATCTTTTTTAGGCGTTCTCACCTTTTATTGGATAGGAGAGTAGAGAGTATTGACAGGAAAGCAGAGAGAGGGGAAAGGATCACCTTAGGACCACGAGGCGGAATTGAACTATCGGGGTCACCGTGAGCACTGGAGTGCATGTGAGACGCACTAACCACTACACCAATGGCGCTGACCAAAAATACATCTTTTAACCATTTTGGATCTTAAATGAAAACGCAAGAACTAAACCTACATTAGGCTATAATCGGACTACAGTGCCTTCGGGATGCTTATTTTTAGAAAGCTAAGGCTTATTTTTAGAAATATGGTCTATGACAAAGATTTAATATTTTGGTTTATAATCCACGCTATATATTATAAACAAATAAATACGCAAAAACACATCTGTAATAGACCTATGTGCCTTTTGGATAGTTTTGTTTTTACGTGGGAAATACATTTTGTTTCGCTGTATGGTTGTTGTAAAAGTTTAAAACTGTATGTTTAAATGTGCCTGCATAGTATTATCATAAGACTAAATATGCTCGCGTGCAACAGCCTGCTACCTTAGTAGCAATGACAGAAAGGGAGGCGTAAGGGGCGAGTCTTTATGCCTGCAAGTCCCATCATGACACAGAACAACATTCAATATTCAGTTTTGTCACGAAGTACAGCGAAAAGCAGCCCATACACTGACATATGAATTTTAAGAGGAGTGTAAATATTGCAGTTATAATGTGTTCAGATGACGAAAAAATCAATTGATCATGTTAAAATAACAGGAAAATGAAATTTACTCATTTATTCACACGTTTGCATTACTGAGAGCAGGAAAGAGACAGGCTGCACTGGTAAACTGTATCTTCATAATATCGTTTAATTAAAATAAGGGATCAACAAGTTAATCTGTCTTGACAGGTCTTTACAAATGAAAGACATGTCCTACACACAATATGAATTCCCAATTAGGAAAATACTACAAACTATAAATACTATTCATGAAAATACTTAAATACAGTTTTACAATAACAGTAATATAGCAACTTGATAGCAAGCGTCTTTTAAAGAAGCGTAACCGATTTAATAAATGTGTGATGTAACTGATGTGTTAGGGTCGTAGAATAAAAGGTGAAAGTATCTTGAGTTTGTGTTAGCCACGAACCATATTCAAACGATTTAATTGAAATCCCAGTCAGAAAAACCCGTTGACTTTGGCACGAGGGAACCAAAACTGCTAACTTGCTTTCGGTTTTTGCATACAGATTAACATGATAGTTCCTCCATTCTATTCAGTTTTTACTTCCTGGCCCTCTATCTGAATTTCGGGCGTCATCAGAATCACGTGATTGAAAACAACCTATACATACAATGTTGTCACAAAAATCATGATGTTGTCGCGCCGGTGATGTAGTGGTTAGTGCGTCGACACATGCACTCCGGTGCTTGCGGTAACCCGAGTTCGATTTCCGCCTCGCGTCGTGTAGGATTTGGTTTTAAACCACAGCGGTTCGAACTGTAGTTTCTGCCGAATGGGCAGTATTAATAGCTATAAATGTGGGAGAGCGTGGGATATTATGTGACTGTAGTGTATTACAATATGGAACAGTTAAGTGTTGATGTTAAATCAAAAAGTAATTCACGAATACTTAAAATGAGATGATTTAATGACAATAAGTCTCTATGGTTACAATTGAATTATTACAAAAATAACTGTATAAAGTGATCAAATATGAAATGATAAACATATGATATAATTGTACCCAGCTTAAATTAAAATTAAAGTTACCAGAGGTAGAAGGAGAGACACAGGGGGAGGGAGAGAGAGACAAAGAGAGCAGGCCCAGAAGTTAGCCTGATTGCAGTAGAGTCAAAGAAGATGGACTCCAGAGGAGGAGAGTATAGAGGAGGAAATGCAGACCAGGAAAACACAGGCCAGGAAAAGGAAAGAGGCAGAGCAGCGTTTTACCACCTATTTTGTATCTTTCTTGAACCATGTGACTAAAGCCCAAATGTTGATACATCCAAACTGACCAATCAACATAGGGACCACATCGTAAAACCCCCAAAGTCCACATACCAGGCCCTGATCTTATCAGTATCTGCCTTGGAGTCAGTAGGGACCTTCTTGAGTCAAAAATACATGTTTTGTCAGTTAAACAAACGCATATAATATTTAGCCTCTTACAGTCGTGTGCCGATCTCTGTTCCCCATGCTTTCCTGTCAATACTCTCTACTTTCCTAAACAATAAGGGTGAAAACCCTAGAAAATAATTATTAAAAAAATTTAAAAATCAATGATGTAGAAACTGTTACGAGTACGAGTAAACCCATAATCATATTCAGAAGCTGTAATAAAGACTATCAAATGATGCAGTATCTCAGTGAAATAGTTCAACCTTGTTCTGTGTGCGATATGTGAGCATCAAATGCTTTTAAACAGCCTTTTTAAAAAAGCCTTTTGAGTTGAATGCTGGAATCCGAGCGCCGTTAAAGCGCTCAGACCTCAGCACTTGACACAAATTTCATATTGACTGCGATGCATAAAAGCTTTGAATGGCAGTCGAGCTTTATTGAGTGGAGCGCTCGCTGTCCTCTGCGTAATTAGCATTTAGCTGTTAGCAATGGAGCTTTAATTGCTTGTTTGTGGCCTCTGACCTCCCTCAAGGTGCGTCGGGCTCCCTGTCCGCCTCCGCCCGACCCCTGACCATAGCGAGTGTTTGTTCTGAGATGAGATGCTCGCTTTAGCAGTGCGCAGGGCTTTTGTTGGCTTCTGCCGCGACCGTGTACTCAGGTCTTTCTCTTTGTGCTGAAGTATGTGTGCGTGTGTGTACTAAAAGAGCATTGTGAGCATCTTGAGAGGCTGTCATTGAAGCTGTGATCCACCTGTTGAGGTATGGGTTTCTCTCAGGGACGAGTGTGAGAGCTTGTAATAGAGATAAAGACTGAACACTTTCTATCTGATCATTTCAGAAATGCAACACAGAGTGCACAATGAGTGTAGATTGAGAATTTGGATTATTTTAGTGGATCAGATTAGACCTAAATGGAAATGTTTGACTTATTCCAGAATTGCCGGTGCATTTCAAGCCTTTTCCATTTATTTGCCTTACACTAGAACAAGGGTCGGCAACCTTTTTTCAGCAAAGAGCCAGAATGAGGAAATAGTTCCTATCCAGTGAAAGTAATGCATTACAATTATTCCACAAAAAAGTAACTAGTTGCGTTACTTAGTTACTTTTTATGGAAAGTAATGCGTTATGTTAGTTTTAAGTTACTTTTTCTTATTTTTACTGAGGCTTGATCTCTTTCAGAACTTCAGGAGGGGTTTCTTCTTCTTTTTTAAATAGAGGAGCTCTGCAATTAACACACTGTATACGCTTTATTTACCTTTAAAAAACACATCATATAATAATAATTTGGATAAAGTTATTTTCTGAGAACGTCCTGAGCTCTACATGTCGTAAATACAGATTAATGAAAGTTTAAAGCAATGTGTTTGATGCTTTTGTACTTTGTCTCATTAGTGAATTAAAATGAGCATTGAGATAAACAATCCCCTTTTACTTTTTCCATGCGTTCAGAATAACGAGAATACTTCCAGCACAGAAATGTAAGGCTCTGCCATCTTGGTTTCTGTTTGTTTCTGCAGGGAGAAAATTCTCGGGATTCAACATAAATTTTAATTCAGCAATCATTTTTTACTCTCATTACATTTTTTAAAAAGTACTGTAACTCAAATATTATTGCTTAATTTTTAAATGTAATGTGTTACTTTACTCGTTACTTAGAAAAGTAACATTATTACGTAACTTGCGCTAATGCAATTAATCAATTGTAATGCATTACCCCCAACACTGGCTGTATAAACCTAGAAAATAGCAACATTCATTTTCTGCCGGTTTTAGTACACGAAGTAACTACAATAGAGCCAAACTTTAAATAGGAAAATTATCAAAACTCTGATCATTTTGAGCGAGATGCTAATGGTCTAATCCGATTCAATGATTTGCTAAGCTAAGCTAAAAATGTTTATAGCCTTTAGCCTTTATTTTACCAAGAAAAGAAGCACATTGAGATTAAAAATCTCTTTTACAGAAGCGTCCTGACCAAGATTAGGCAGTACACCGCCATGTGGGTTTAACAAAATATAGATAACATCAGTTCATCCATCAAAACACACTAGGCAAGTTTATTTATATAGCACATTTCATACACAATGGTAATTCAAAGTGCTTTACATAAGAATAAAAGAAACAAGAAAATAAAACAAAAAAGAATAAAAAATTATTAAAACAGATTTAAATGTGTTAAAACAGGTTTTAAAGGAATGAAAAAGAAAGGAAATACATAATAGTGTGATCTGTCGGACGTAGCACAGTGTTCATTGAGTAAAGGCGCAGCTAAACAGATGTTTTCAGTCTTGATTTGAAAGTGCCTAATGTTGGAGCACATCTGATCATTTCTGAAATCTGATTCCAGCAGCGGTACACAATGTATTGAGGTTCTAGGCCATTTAGTGATTTAGACAAGTAATAATACTTTAAAATCTATTCTGAATGTAACTGGGAGCCATTGTAAAGACCTGAGGACAGGTGTGATGTGCTCTGATTTTCTGGTTCTGATCAGAATCCTGGCAGCAGCGTTCTGGATGAGCTGCCACTGTCTTTTTGGGAAGGCCAGAGGAGTCCATTACAGTATCCACCCCTGCTGATAAAAGCATGAACAAGAGTGAACTCACAGGAAGCATAGATGATAATATGCTGATTTACATACTGCTTTGACATGATACTGAAACTCAGATCTGACTCCAGAGTCACACCAAGATTCTTGACCTTATTTTTTGTTGTTTGACCCCTGAAGCCAAGCCAAACACATTCACCTTGAGTATCTCTTTGTCACAAAAACAATTAAAACTAATCAGAACATCTATAGGCAGAGTTTCAAATGCCAAGTCATTTAAAATGGTTTTAAAAGTATGAAGTGAATCCAACTCTGAAAATCAGAAAATCAACAACAACAAAAAATCTGCTACACGCACGCAGAGATCAGCTGAAGGGATTAAACAAATGGAAAAACTAAACTTTTTACCTCCTGAGAAGTTGTAAAATTAGCATATATTAGAAAAAAGTAGCATTACATTTAAAAAAAAAAAAAAAAAAAAGTATTTTGTCTAGGTCTGTGTGTATAGTGGTCATTGAATGAGTGGGTAAGTTTGCACATAGCATAATAGGAATCAAACGGAATGTGTAACAAGTACAGTAGAACCAGTTAAAGTATGCGGAGGTCAGTCTGATTCAGTGTGATTATACAGGGATAAGTTTGCATTTGCGGTTGTATCTGGTAATGAGGATTGAGGGCTGAAGTGTGTGTGTTGAGCGCGTGCAGAAGTGTGCTGTTCTCATTAAAGCAGTGATTGCAGGCGGCAGCAGTGGGATGGGGGGCGGCGGAGGGCGAAGTGTGAAAGGATGACTGGCTTTATTGCCCTCAGCCTCATGGTAACAGGCCTTTGTGCGTCAGTGAGGCGCTGACCTGAACTGTCACAGCAGGTGAGGCCTTCTCTATCCCCCCTCCCTTCTCTCTCTCTCTCTCTCTCTTCTCTCTCTCTCTCTCTCTCTCTCTCTCTCTCTCATCTCTCTCTCTCTCTCTCTCAATTCAATTCAATTATCATGAGCTTTATTAGCATGACTTCTCATTTCCAAAGCATTGCACATTGCATAAACAGTGAATAAAAGTATGGTGGATATATAATACACACACATATATAAAAACCAATTATAAATTCGATAAACACATAAATAAGAAAAAAGATAGTATATGATTATTAAAATTCTAGTAAAAATGAATATAAAATAAAATTAACTGTAATAATACACTGTACATTTATTCAGATGGTTTGCAATAATTTTTCTGAATAGTTTTGTCCTAACTGACTGGAGATCTCTCCCAGGACATCTCTTAAAGGGCACCTATTATGCGCAAATAGATTTTATAAGGGGTTTAAACACAGTTGTGTGGCAGCAGTCTGCGAATATAACCTGCTTCTAATGGTAAAGATGTATTCATTAATTTTTTATAATCACACTTGATAAAAACAGTCTGCAGAAACACTTTTATTGACATTCTCCCTTTTGTACGTGTCATCAGAGGAGGAAAGCCCCGCCCACTAGTGATGATCTCTTCATTAGCATAGAATGTTAGTCTTGTGTTTGAATCTCCACTATGCTGACACACAGGCATTTGTAGCTCTGCCCTCTTTTGAAAAGAGCACAATCTCATTTGCATTTAAAGCGACAGTCACCAAAATGGCAAAATTACGATCAAAGCCTAAAAGGGGCAGTTTCAAAAACCTATAAAAAATTAACCTTGTCCCTTGAAACAGAGTGTGTAGGGGTAAATTCTCTCTTCAAATTTACCTCTAAGAAATGAGACACCACTACAACCCGCACACATCATCATAAGTCACGAGCTCTTACTTCATATGAGATTGACGAAGGTGACTGCTGTAGTTATTTCAGTTGCTTTATTTTTTGGTATTTTTCTTCAGGAAATCACTGAAGGCAATGATATCATGTTATCATTATGAAATATTGTGGCTATAAGATCGTAACTGTACTGTGTATTTACACCGTGGTCATATTCATCTATGTAAACACACGAAAACAACATAAACATTATACCAGACACTGTAGAAAGCCAATTCCCAGCCACTAGACTTTTCTGACAGGGTATTTGAGTCTCATTGAGCGTCAGATGTGAAAGTATGCTGTGGGACTGCTATACAGGAGTTATTAATTGATTATAGATGGTGAAATGTAGCGGTTTTAAAGCATGACGGTAAAACACAAACGCCATTATGAATCTATTAAAACATAAGCTTGTTTGTTTTTAAAGTTACATAATTTTGTGCATCTTCCTGAAAAATCCTCCAAGGGCTTTCTAGCCCATCCCCTTAACCTACACCTTCAAGCTAAAGAGAATTGGGACACCCCCACCCTTTCAAGTGAACACGTAAAACGAGGAGTAGGGGTAAGGGCAAGGGCTAAGGGGGTAGAATTGGGATTGGGCCTTATATTGCGTCTTACTACCCCTTATAAAATTGATGTAAATGTGGTGTAACTATCTGGAAATTGGAGTAGTTTGATGATCTAATGTTGGGATAATGTTCACAGTGCAGTACTACCTTTCTCTCTCTCTTTCAATTCAATTTAATAATTGCTTTATTGGCATGACAAATGTATTGCCAAAGCGTTTATAAAGTTTACATTCAAAAAAAGAGCATTTACATATTGTAAGAAAACACAGTAAACACAGTAAATAGTAGTGGTAGTAAAAAAAGAAAAAAAAATCTATAAAAAATATAACATATTATTCAATACATCACATTATTAATATATATCAATAAGAAATAGATCAGAATAAACTGTACATTTAAAATAGCATACAAACTGTACTTTCTCTTCTCCTTCACTCTTCTGAATTAATATGCCAACGCTTGAAATATGTGGACAAATGTAAAATATAATAACAGTAAAATATCAAATTAAAATAATAGAAACAAAATATTATAATAATTTAAACTTGAATAAACAATGCAAGAAAAACATGGACATTTCAAACCGCAGTGTTTACCATACTGTATGTACGCATGTGTATATATATACACTGTAAAAAATAAATACGTAAAATTTACGGTAAAAAAACGGCAGCTGTGGTTGCCAGTACTTACCGTTAAAAATACGGTAGAAACCGTAAAAGTAATTTCTCATTTTTACGGTAAACTACCGTATTTCATTAATTCTTAGAGGTAATATGTCTGTATTTTGAATCACCAATATCTACACATCATTTGTACACAGTTAGACGTTAACACAGCCATATGCAGGTGGTGATGAGAAAGTTACATAATGAACCAATGCTCATCACAAACAACTTTTCCCACAAGCAGAAAAGTTTATCAGTGTATAAAGGTGCTCAGTGTCATTCACACAGCTACTAACACCAGTGTAAACGTGTAAAATTAAAGTCATGAAATAAACATTGTTTATCAACATTAGATGCAACATAAATCTCTAATGTACATCACTGATGGGGAAACAACTAAAAAGATCCATAGGGAATTCTGGGAAAGTCAATTTACGGTTATTCGCCTTAACATATTAAGGAAACATACTGTTAACCAGGTTACGGATTTTTACTGTAGCATTTTACAGTTTATACTGTTGAAATCACTGCCATTTTTTTACAGTGTTTTATATATATTATATTAGATATATATATATATATTATATATAATATATATATTATATATATAATATATATATATATAAATTATATAATATATATTAGACTAACGGTCACTGTGGTAGACAATAGGGAAACACACAGTAAAATACCCATTACATACACATACATGAGTTTATCGTTCTCTCTCTCTCTCTCTCTCTCTTCTCTCTCTCTCTCTGTCCTCCACTGTTTCCTCCATCGCTTCTCTCTGTCTCACTGCGTCATCAGCGCTTCTGTTCTGCTGAGGTGTCCGCGCGGCTCGTCCATAAAGCTGGAGACAGGCAGAACCAGGGAATAGGTGTGGTTTTTTGAGTGCATTGGTGAATTCGAGGTGGGTCAGCATTCTGCCCAAGCTGGAAAATTCCTCCTGCGTTAGCTAGCGCAGTTTGTTTGTGAAGGATTTAGGAGCGTTCCCTACTGCGTTTATTATCCAAAACGATCTTTGCAAGGGACATGCGCCAAGACCAATTTCCATAACTTTTAGACAAGCAGTGCATTTTGGATATTGCATAATAAACATTATATGTGTGTAAATCCAGGTTTTAAAGCATTATCAAACAAAGTAGGGAACTTTAACTTATTCAATGAATCCCATCATTTTATTGCACCCCACAAACACAATCGCACACACAATGATTGGAAAACTGGACTAACTAAGGTTCAAGCTCCTAGGTGTGGCCGTCAGCCTCTCTTCTGGATATCATCCCCAAACCAACGGGCAGACAGAGAGGAAGATTCAGGAGGTGGGACGGTTCCTGAGGACCTTCTGCAGTGGTCACCAGAACTCCTGGAGCCAGTATTTGGGGGGCAGAATATGCCCAAAATTCACTGCGGCAACCCTCCACCGGACTCACGCCATTCCAGTGCGTCCTGGGCTTCCAACCACCGCTCTTTCCCTGGGATGGCGAACCATCTGATGTCCCCGCAGTGGATCACTGGTTCCGGGAGAGCGAGAGAGTCTGGGACGAGGCTCATCAACATCTGCAGAGGGCAGTCCGTCGAAGCAAGGTAACCGCCGATAGGAGAAGGTCTGAAGAACCCAGACACACCCGGACAAAAGGTGTGGCTATCCACCCGGGACATACGCATGCGACTGCCCTCTCGCAAGTTAAGTCCCCGATTTGTTGGTCCCTTCACCATCGTGGAACAGGTTAACCCCGTCACCTACAAACTACAATTACCCTCTCACTACCGTATTCACCCTACATTCCACGTATCACTCCTGAAACCCTATCACGATCCTGTTCTTCCCTCCACAGAGCCTGACCACGAAGAGGAACCCCCTCCTCCACTGCTCCTAGAAGAAGGAGCCGTCTACGCAGTGAAGGAGATCTTGCGTTCCCGACGTCGTGGTGGCCAGTTGGAGTACCTACTGGTGGACTGGGAAGGGTACGGCCCCGAAGAAAGGACATGGGTTCCCAGAGCTGATATTCTCGATCCTAGTCTCATGGTGGAGTTTCATGAGAGCCACCCTGAGTTCCCAGCGCCTAGAGGCAGAGGGAGACCACCACGGCGTCGGAGGTGTCGGCCCTCAGGAGCGGGCCCTGGGGAGGGGGGTACTGTCATGGATTGGTCAGGCTCTCACGACCCCCACTCACGAAGATCACCATCACCTGACTTCTAATGACACACAGCTGCATCACATTCACGAGCACCAGATAAAAGCACAGCACTCCAGTCGCTCATTGTCCGGGCTCGTCTCGACGAAAGCGGACAACTGAGCGACCACTCAGCGTAGTCCTCAGCTAAACAAACGATTTACTTACCTGTTCTCTTTGTATTCCTCCTAGTCTTCCTGGTCCTCCCGAATCGTCCTGTCTTCCAGTCCTTCCAAGTCTGTGTCACCCTCTGTCAGCTGTATCTGGTGTGTGCTGTCCATCCTCGTGTATTCCTGTTACCCAGCCACGGAGGAAAAGACCCCAACATCATTCCTGATCCTCCTGGCTATCCTTCATGTGCTCCTTGTTGTCATTTAATAAACACCCTAACGTTTCCTTACCTCTGTCTCCTGTCCGCTTCATAACACTGTAGCTCCTGGTCAACTTTAATTTAGACTCAACATTGCAGAGACTGCGATGTGACTATTGCAGATGTGCACTTTGCGATATTAAGGCTGAAATTATATATTGTGCAGCCCTATACAGGATCATAATGTCGCGAAGATCATCCCTAGTCATCTCTGAGAGACGTCTGTTTCTTAAATGATCTTTAAAAGTGCAAAAAAGGAATTGTTTTCAGATTTTTTTGTTATGCTGGTTGCAAGTCTCTTACTTCCTGAGTAATTACTGAAGTACACATGAAATCAAAACTAACCATATGATTTTGTTAGCTCACATTGCTAGTTTTGTGGTGAAGTTAATCTGTGCATGTCAATAAGAGAGAAAAAAATGTTTGCCCTTGTAATCTAAAATAGAAATCTGAAAATGCACTTCCTTTTGTTTTCAGTCAAATTCTCAGATTATGTCTGTGTGAGGTATTTTAGAAGAGTTACTGTATTACAATCTAACAGACTCCTCCTCCTCACCATTTCTGTTTGTTGTCAAAACTGAGAGCTGGATGGGCGTGGTTAAGTACAATAGCCACACCCTCCAGCTCTCAGTTTTGACAACAAACAGAAATGGTGAGGAGGAGGAGTCTGTTAGATTGTAATACAGTAATGCTGCGGTCACACTGGGCTTTGTGTGTGCGAAATTCTGTCGTACGGCGCTGCGAAAATAGGCAGGATTAAACAAGATGATTAGACAAAAAAAGCGAGCGATTGGTCCATGTTTTAAATTTCTCTCCAGAGAGGTCCTGTTTTGATCCTCGATTGGTCTCACGCAGTCAAGTGATGCGATTTCGCAGGTCAGAGTTCACCAAGCTTGAACTTTGCACCGCAGCGACATGCAAAACTTGACGCATGACCTTGCGTTTCCGGTCTGACGCATTCGCGTGTGAATGAATGGAAGTCTATGGGACGAAAGCCCAGTGTGACCGCAGCTTAACTCTTCTAAAACCCTTTTCCTCATCTTTCTGAATAAACTGCCTACTTTACTACATCCAATCAGCTTGCAGTAGAAAAAACAAGCCACACCCACTGTTTTCTCACTTAATAATTAGTTCTCTACTCCATTAATGAAACACTCCACTTTTTTATGGCTCCTTTTTAATTAAAACAGGTAATTTAATACCGTTTTTTAATCCAATCAGATGATTTCTTGTTCAGACGAAGTCACCTTTAGCTTAGCTTAGCTTAGCATAGTGGATTGACTCAGATATGACCCTTTACACTTTTTTATTTTATTAGTGTTTCCCCCATTTAATTCTCAAGCCTTCTGTAGTTACATTGTGAAATAAAACTGATGGAAAATACAAGGCTAATACTAGGATCTCTGCTCTCATTCTGGCATAATAGTCAAGACCAGGCGAGTGATATTACACCGCTCATGACAATGGAATATCTTTTAGAATCTCAAAGGGTTGTACCTCACACTAGGTACAGTTACCTTAAACCATGGCTGAAGTGCGATTGTCCCTCCTCCCCTCTCCCCCGACGGCCTCCATTCACACTGCATTTTACCTTTCCGAATCAGAGCACGGTTACGTCATCGATGATGTGACTGCTCAGTTTAACATGAAGAGAAGTGTTCTCGCTCAGCACAGTGGACATTGCTTTAGTTATATCGTTTTGTATTTTTTGTCGTTTGGGATGCAGTGAAACAGTAAAATATTTTGCCAAACCGATCCACAAATTTTGACACTCATAAATTATCATATCCTTGTGCTGCAGGTATTAGGAGGTTTTGCTGAAGGTGTAGCTGATGTGCAGCGAGGGGTTTGCATCTTTAATAAACCATGAAGTTCACTGTCATTGAAAAGTCAGAATGATGTTATAAATCCATTGAATTTGTCCCTTAAAAGTGATGTTGGGTCTTCAGTTTTGCCCTCAGGTGCTCACACTACAAGCGTACCGCACCAAGCCCAACCGGACTGCTATGTGTGAGTGCACCCAGAGTCTTAAATTCATTATGCTAAGCTAAAGAGACCCTGCCAAAAAAAGACATCAGCTGAATGGATTCACAAATGGTTCAAGTAAATGGTTTAAATCTAGAAAACTTCTAAAGTCTTTTTTTTTTTTTTTTAAATGTGGAGTGTTCCTTTAAGAGGGTGGGCATGATGGCTCAGTGGTTAGCACTTTCTCCTCATGACAAGAAAGCTGCTGGTTTAAGTCCTGCCTGGGCCAGTGGCATTTCTGTGTGGAGTTTGAATGTTCTCCTCGTGTTGGCGTGGGTTTCCTCCGGATGCTCCGGTTACCCCCTATAGTCCAAAGCGTGTTATGTGAAGTGGGTAAACAGAATTGGCCGTAATGTGTGTGTGAGAGTGTATGGATGTTTGCCAGTACTGGGTTGCAACTGGAAGGGCCTACGCTGCGTAAAACATATGCTGGAAAAGTTGGCGGTTCATTCCGTTGTGGCGACCCCTGATAAATAATGGACTAAGCCGAAGGAGAATGAATGAATAAATGTTCCTTTGTGTTTCTTTTGTTGCATTGTACAAGATAGTGTGTATGAATATAAAAATAGCAGTCTATAGAATTTAAGCCTAACCTACTAGGCCCTTCTGTGAAATTATAAAAAATCCTATTTGAATATGAATTCACTCCCTTTACGTGTTAAATAAATGTTATTTTGTAATTAATTGAAGGTACAGTTCACCCCCCCAAAAAAAATTTATTTACTCGCCCTCATGTGGCTTTTATTGTACAGTAATTTTTAATGTAATGGTTAAAAGCCACATGAGGGCGAGTAAATTATACAATTTTACACTCACCAGCCACTTTATTAGGTACACCTGTCCAACTGCTCTTTAACGCAAATTTCTAATCAGCCAATCACATGGCAGCAACTCAATGCATTAAGGCATGTAGACATGGTCAAGACGATCTGCTGCAGCTCAAACCGAGCATCAGAATGGGGAAGAAAGGGGATTTAAGAGACTTTGAACGTGGCATGGTTGTTGGTGCCAGGCGGGCTGGTCTGAGTATTTCAGAAATTTTGCACAGGCTCACCAAAATTGGACAATAAAAGATTGGAGAAAGGTTGCCTGGTCTGATGAGTGTCGATTTCTGCTGTGACATTTGGATGGTAGGGTCAGAATTTGGCATCAACAACATAAAAGCATGGATCCATCTTGCCTGGTATCAATGGTTCAGGCTGGTGGTGGTGGTGTAATGGGGTGGGGGATATTTTCTTGACACATGTTTGACCCATTAGTTCCAATTGAGCATCGTGTCAACACCACAGCCCACCTGAGTATTGTTGCTGACCATGTCCATCCCTTGATGATTGCAGTGTACTCATCTTCTGATGGCTACTTCCAGCAGGATAACGCGCCATGTCATAAAGTGCAAATTATCTCAGACTGGTTTCTCGATCATGACACTGTACTCAAATGGCCTCCACAGTCACCAATCTCAATCCAATAGAGCACCTTTGGGATGTGGTGGTAAGGGAGATTCTCATCATGCATGTGCAGCCCACAAATCTGCAGCAACTGTGTGATGCTATCATGTCAATATGGACCAAAGTCTCTGAGGATTTTCCCAGTACCTTGTTGAATCTATGCCATGAAGGATTAAGGCAGTTCTGAGGGCAAAAGGGGGTCCACCCCGGTACTATTAAGGTGTACCCAATAAAGTGGCTGGTGAGTGTATATTTATCTGTTGAATACAAAAGAAGATAATTTAAAGAATGTTTGTTGCTGGCACTCATTGACTTCCATAGTAGGAGAGAAATTACTATCAAAGTCAGTGGGTACAATCAACCAGCATTCTTCTAAATATCTTCTTTAGTTTCAGCAGTAAAAAAAAATGTAACTGCTTTGGGACAAGCAAAGGGTGAGTACTGTAAATTATGACAGAACTTTCATTTTTGAGAGAACTATCACTTTAAACCAAACCAGTGTTCTTTTGGAGCTACTAAAAATGTGCGAACAAGTCTATTTATACTTCTTTCTTCAGTAATGGACCTGTAATGCGCACTCATTAACCCTGTATCTAATCAGATTAGCGTGCGTGCTGTTAGTGTCAGCATGTTCAGAGACACGCCAGCCTCACGTGACACACACGCGACATGCGTAGACGGCTGTGAAGCAGTGCTGGATTAGCTGAGGGTTTCTGTGAGGTCTGCATTAAACTCCTGCTCGTCCTGTGGGCCGATCACAAGCAGACATGAAGGGATTGACGCTAAGCACATTACAGCAGGGCGACAGGTGAAACTGCAGAGAGACACGCTGATCCGTGTGGAGCTGTGGACACACTGTCTAATGCTTTTCAGTCACACCTGCCGAGCCTCGTCCTGGTGTTTACGCTCATCTGTGACACCACATTCCCAAATACCACCACTTGAAATAGTTCCCATTTACTAATTTAAAGTAAATAATATAGTGGTTTTGAACCACTTTTGGCTTATCAGGGGTTGTCACAGTGGAATGAACCACCAACTACTCTAGCATATGTTTTATACAGCGGTTGCCTTTCCAGTAACACTGTTTTTGAACCATACTTTAGTAAAATACATTAAAGTCTGCATGGAGTCAAAATTTTTGTTAGCTCACATTGTTATTCTTAAAGGTCCAGTGAAGTAGAGTTTAGATTCTCTGCCCGAACGCCCATTTACTAACATTTTTAAGTAGGCTAACTAATCACTTTTTACAATGCTGATCCCAAAATTTAGAAAATGTAGATTAACTTTAGATTTAAAGCTGCAGAATGTGATCTGGCAAAATGCTAACCGGTTAGCATAATATCTTTGAAACACAGTCCCTCTCCTGCCGTCCAACGTAACGCCTCCTGAAATCACGAACGCGCGCATCGCGACATGACAGCAGACAACCCACTAGTTCATGTCATTTGCCTGTTAGAAGTGTAGTTAGTGCTTGGCTGCCGGCGTGCAGGAATTACACTTATACTAAGCCACACTTAAATGCTGTTTTAGACCGAATATTCAGAGTAGCATGGTAAACTATATAGGGAGCGGGTCACAGGCTGCTATTGTTAAAAAATTAACCAATGTGAATATAAAACCAACTTCACCTCAGTAAACCAGGCTAGGCAGAATAGCGCTGTTTACTAATGTTTTGTTGTTAAACTAAATAAAAATCTACATTATCAATGCTGTAAAAGGTCCCTTATGAAACTGAAAATAGTCACATCAATCTTTCGCCAGAAGATTTCAGTGACTGATCAACACTTCTGTGCATATAACCTATTCATAAAACAATACAATCTACATCAGCTTTGCGTGACTAAAATAGTTTTAAAACAGAACATTACCTGTCTATAAGAAATACTTCAGCCATGGTGTCATCCTTCTTCCCGCATGCAAAAGTAACTCCAATGATTCAGGATTTTCAAAAGTTTTGATTCAGCATTTGATTTTACCGCTGTGATTGTCTCGTGTGCACATAAACGCGGGGCGCAGGCATGCACGCACCAATGGTGGATCTGCGTGAACAGAGATGCGTCATTGTACAAATCTCCATTTGTTGACAGACAGTTTAGGCTACTTATCAGAATTATGGGAATTGTCGGCTTGACTATATTTAATTGGATGAACATTTTTTAGTCTTATGTCTTACCCAGAATATAAAAATACATTTAGATCATTTACTTTAATCATTACTATTGGAATGTGAAGAGACTTTCTATCAGCACAACAAAAAAATGGTCCTGAAGACAAGGTTCGAGACCTATTTGGTTAGAATTTCACTTTGGTTAATTGTTCACTTCATTTTATCACAAATTTGTTTACAAAAAAGGCACAGAATTCAACAAAATAAAAAAAAAACATACATATATACATACAAAAAAATGATATATATACATACATACATACATACATACATACATACATACATACATACATACATACATACATACATGCATGCATGCATGCATGCATGCATGCATGCATACATACATACATACAATTTGTGTACAGCACAATGATCAACGACTGTTGTTGTATTGTGCTTTATAAATAAAGTAGTAGATTTTCAGAAAGCCTATGGATTTTCAAGCTATATTGAATCTGACAGTAGTGTCGCACCACACAAGTGTAACTGTTTTTATTTTCCATATTGGAGGGTCAAACCAGAACAAAACATTAGTTTTTTTGATGGAATAAAATTGATAATTTATAAGTAGACCTCAGTGAACAGTATAAAATAAATAAAAAAGGCAGTTCGTGGCCTCTTAAAAATAGTTTTAGCTTGAGTTTGCAAGTATGCAAGGTGTTTTTGTCTTGAATTACCTGCGTTTTGCTCCATTTTAGTTTGTTCCTAATGTTATATTGCGGTCTGGTACAGGTTGCCCCAGTTATTCCTTTAGTAAGATTAAAAACATCATCTTTTTAGCAGATAGCCTATAAAAATGGGGTTTTAGGTTATACAGATGATATTACTTCATAATAATTGTTTAAATACATATATTTTTTATATATTTATATGTGTATGTGTGTGTGGGGGGGGGGGATTGTTTCAGTGAGTAACAATTGAAAAGTACTGTAGTTTAAAATATATATATATATATATATATATATATATATATATTTCATTTAAGTTTTTATTTGAATGATTTTGTAATGTATAATGTTTTTGCTAGTATTATTATTATTTGTTCATTCATTTTCCTTCGGCTTAGTCCCTTAATTATCAGGGGTTGCCACAGCGGAATGAACCACCAACTATTCCAGCATATGTTTTACACAGCGGATGCCGGATGCCCTGCCAGACGCAACCCAGTACTGGAAAACACCCATACACACTCATTCACACACGCACTCATACACTAATTCACCTATAGAGCATGTGTTTGGACTGTGGGGGAAACCGGAGCACCCAGAGGAAACCCACACCAACACGGGGAGAACATGCAAACTCCACACAGAAATGCCAACTGACCCATCCGGGACTCAAACCAGCGACCTTCTTGCTGTGAGGCGACAGTGTTAACCACTGTGCCGCCTATTATTATATTTATTATTATTATTTTAGCTTTTATTGTAGTTTTAAGTTTAGATAAACAGTTAAAGCAAGTTAAAGTACATAATAATGAGACCTATATTCTTGGAAAGGGCGGTGCGGTGGCACAGTGGGTAGCACTGTCGCTTCACAGCAAGAAGGTCACGACTGGGTCAGCCTCGACTGGGTCAGTTGTCGTTTCTGTGTGGAGTTTGCATGTTCTCCCTGTGTTCGTGGGGGTTTCCTCCGGGTGCTCTGGTTTCCCCTACAAGTCCAAAGACATGCGGTATAGGTGAACTGGGTATAAGCAAAATTGTCCGTAGTGTATGAGTGTGAATGGGAGTGTATGGGTGTTTCCCAGTAATGGGTTGCAGCTGGAAAAGTTGGCGGTTCATTCCAGTGATTAATAAAGGGACTATGCTAAAAAAGAAAATGAATATTCTTGGAAAGTAGCTGAAATAAATCAAGTTTAGGTTTTAAAACAATCTCATTTTGTGGTTCAATGAAGACAGCCATGTACATTTGAAATAACATGTCAGATTCGTTTAAGTCTCTGTAAACATCTGAGCAATAACCTTTTCATCAGGAACGTCATATATGCTGTATTTTAGAGCTGCAGGAACAGGTTTCCTCACGTATTGCCTGACAGTAAGCTAAAAATGTTATCAGGTTAAATGTGATGATACGACACACTCAGAAGGAGCTGATGGTGCAACTCATTTCTGAGAATGCCGTGAACGCAGATTTGTAGATGATGAGTGCAGATGACTGCAAAGACGTCGAGTTTTCACAGTGTTTTTCTGTCTGAGGGAAAATCCCACTCTGAAAAAAAAAAACCTTACTGACGACCCAGGAGTGTAGTTGCTAGGAAACCTGACGTCACAGTTTCACCAGTGTATTGTTATCAGTGGTGTGTGTGTTTGTTTGTGTATGTGTGTGAGCAGAAACGTGCAATGCAGGCTCAAGACCTGGTCTGGTCTTGGATGGTACAGATCCGATACGATTCAAAGCGTTTAATCCAGGCCAGACATGCATGTGTTATGAATATGACAATAAATAGAAGATACTACAATATCGAGAGATGTCCTCATGCTGGAAAGTAGATTCAGGGCAATAAACTTAAAGGGATAGTTCAGACAAAAATGAAAATGACCTCACTGTTTTTTGTAGAGGTAAACTTTTATGAGTTGCTTTCTTAAGTTGAGCACAAAAGAAGATGCTTTGAAAAATGCTGGTTGATTGTACCCATTGACTCCCATAGTAGGAAAAAAATACTATGGAAGTCAATGGGTGCTAGCAACCAACATTCTTAACAATTGCCTTATTTGTTGAAGGGGAGTTAATGAAAAATTTTGGGTGAACTATCACTTTAACAGCGCCCTGGCATGGAGTTGATTGACAGACGATCTGACCAATCATACTCCTGATTTACAGTATTATGTTGAAATCTGCCAAATGACTGAAAAGGCAGAAATAAACCTTATCTTACAAAAGTGCAATATTTCAATGTTATTGTGAGTTTACAGTTTTGAGTATTGTAAAATGTTACATTGTTAGTAGACTTTTTTTAAAGTGATAGTTATCTCCGAAATTTACTCAAACCCTTTACACTGTAAAAAAAAAAAAAAGTAGACTCAACTCAAAATTGTAAGGCAACTTGCTGCAGGGCTTTTTTAAAATTGACTCAACTTTCAACCCAAGTACTGCACTTTACTAGATTTGAGTAATCTCGAAAATGTTCTGAAGGTGTTAAAGTTTTTTCACAGTGTACTTGTTCCAAATCAGTAGTTTCTTTTTTTCTGTTGAACACAAATGAATTTTGATGAAGAGACGTTGACTTTCATAGTATTTTGTTTTTCCTACTATGGAAGTCAGTGTTAGTAAGTTTTCATTTTTGAGTGAACTGTCCCTTTAATCTGTTCACTACAAATGCAAGTGACTGTTCCGGCTCATTTGTTGGCACTTTAAAACATGTGATCATTCAAAAACTACATAGTAAATAATACCATTCATTCATTCATTTTCTTTTCGGCTTAGTCCCTTTATTAATCTGGATTCGCCACAGCGGAATGAATTGCCAACTTATCCAGCATATGTTTTACGGAGCGGATGCCCTTCCAGCTGCAACCCATCACTGGGAAACACCCATACACTCTCATTTACACATACTACAGACAATTTAGCCTACCCAATTCACCTACTGTATACCGCATGTTTTTGGACTTGTGGGGGAAACCGGAGCACTCAGAGGAAACCCACATGAACACAAGGAGAACATGCAAACTCCGCACAGAAACGCCAACTGACCCAGCCGAGGCTCGAACCAGCGACCTTCTTGCTGTCAGGCGATTGTGCTATCCACTTCGCCACCGCGTCGCCTAAATAATACCAGTTGATTTCAACTTTATACTCAATATAAAGTTTTTATTGAAGTATGTTATTATTATGTAATATGTTTTTTATCTATATTGATCTTGCCATGATTTTGTTAAATAGCCATAAGTTGCTGATGGGTTGCTCATTTCATTTTCCCCCGTTTATTTGCTGTGTGACTTTAAATTGCATTATAGGAACCTGATCATTCTTTAAACAACTTTTAACCTTGAAAAGTTTGAAAAAGTGACTTTTGTTGACATTTTTAATAGTTTAACGTGATATATTGTCTGGGTTGGTGTTATGCTACAAAAACCTCGTAATAAACAGCAAGTATATTTTCTGTTTATTTACAGACTTATTTCTCTATATATTATTTCTTATATTATATCAAACTACTAAAATGTCAATAAAAGCCACTTTGTTAAACTGTAGAGTTGAATTTACAAAATCAAAAGCCAACAGAGCAGAGATCAAGCTCCCTTAATGCAATTCACAACCATCAATAAAGAGAAAACACTTGTGAATCGCAAAATACAGAAACTGTTAATTAACAGATATTTTCAGAGTATAGATAAACGGCATATACACTACCTTACACAAGTCGAACAAATAATAACTTGACTTCTAGTTGATCATTCAGAAAAGTGGCAGAAGGTAGAATTCTCTGATGAATCCTCTGTTGAACTGCATCCCAATCATCACAAATACTGCAGAAGACCTATTGGAACCCGCATGGACCCAAGATTCTTATAGAAATCAGTCAAGTTTGGTGAAGGAAAAATCATGGTTTGGGGTTACATTCAGTATAGGGGCGTGAGAGAGATCTGCAGAACAGCCTGAGGTATTAAGACATTTGTGCTGCCCATTACATTACAAACCACAGGAGAGGGCAAATTCTTGAGCAGGATAGCGCTCCTTCTCATACTTCAGCCTCCACATCAAAGTTCCTAGAAACAAAGAAGGTCAAGGTGCTTCAGCATTGGGCAGCCCAGTCACCAGACATGAACATTATTGAGCATAAGATGGATAAGATGGGGGAGGCCTTGAAGATGAATCCAAATAATCTTGATGAACTCTGGGAGTCCTGCAAGAACCCTTTCTTTGCCATTCCAGATGACTTTATTAAGAAGTGATTCGAGTCATTTCAGAGATGTATTGATGTAGTCCTTCAAGCTCATGATGGAGTCAGACACAATATTCATTCTTTTTCCACTGCATCATCACTTTATATTCTGTACTGGACATTATTTCTGTTAAGTGACAAGACTTTTGTCTAAGCAAAGTCAGACCTTACTGTCCTAATTAAATAATTAAAAATCAAAGCATAATCATATTTTATTTTGCTAAAATAAGCGTAATCTAGAGGCCTTTGCCTTTCATATAAGCCACTTCTGATGCCAAATGATCAACTAGAAGTCCAGTTTGCTTCAAAAAGGTGATATCTATGTGTATATTACATTTTCAGTGAAGTGTATTTGTCCGTTGCTTAAGATTTTGTGTTGTCCTTGAAGCCCTTGGAGGGTTGGCATAATTTCTTCCAATAATCATAGTGTTGCAATATACAGTTGATGCATTTACTCTCTTTTCTTAATCTATGTTAAGCTGCGTTCACACAATCTACATTGTAAAAGCACTATAGAAATAAAGATGAATTTAGATTTTTGGTCTAAGTTACATTGGTTTAGAATAGGAACGTATCTATTGTCAGGATCTGCAGTGTTGAGATGGTACTGTAGATCTGTGGTTTGTCTGAGAAGAGCAGTCCGTCTCTACAGGATTTGAGCCTTAACTTTCACACCAACAGCAGAGAATCATCCTGTTCATCTCTGTCGAGCTTTGGCCAAGGCCCAAAATCAATGTTCACACAGACAAACCAACAAAAGAACATGAAAGTGGGTGTTTCTCTGCTTTCCTCGGAGCTGCGAGACTAGAAAACCAGGAATCATGCCAGTGCTGTCGCTGTTCTGCTGGACACCACCATCAGTCTTGGTGTCTGTCGTGAGGTTTATTATCAGCACTCGTTTCGAAAAAGGCTTTTCTTTTTGTGTGCTGGTTTCTCTTTTAGAAAACAGGCTATTGTTTTTTTGACCACAGGTAACTGTGTTAGTAAGTAAGTCATGGTAGTTAAAGGTGTTAATGTGGTTTTGTAGGATGCAGTTGTAGTTTTGTTGTTGTTTTATTTTATAAAATGAAAACTAAAATGCTTGATTAAAAAATCATATTTTGTTAACTGAAGTTGAAAACTGAAACTAAACGAAATGAACAACCATCACTGTAATACAAGCTGAAATAAAACAATAATTAGCAAGAATAAAATTCATACATTCATTCATTTCCTTTGGCTTAATCCCTCATTTAGCAGCGAAATGAACTGCCAACTATTTCCGCATATGTTTTACACAGCGGATGCCCTTCCAGCTGCAACCCAGTACTGGGAAACACCCATGCACTCTCACATTCATACACTGGGCAATTTAGTTCATCCAATTCACTTAGAGCGCATGTCTTTAGACTATGGGGAAACCGGAGCACCCGGAGGAAACCCAAGCAAACACGGGGAGAATATGCAAACTCATATGCTAACTGGCCTAGCCGGGACTCGAACCAGCAACCTTCTTGCTGTAAGCGACTGTGTACTGAGCCACCATGTCGCCCCAAAGTGTAACCATAAATAAATAAATAAATTTTGACCTGGATATTCTAGTAGGTAAACAGTCATTGGTTATTTATTCCCATTGTTACAACAACAACAAAAAGTAAATGAGATAAAATCACGCTAGGAACAACAAATCCATACTAAAAACATGCTAGCAATATTCCAATTCATAAAAAAATCCTGCTAGCAGTATGCTAGTTCATGCTTGAAACATGCTAATTCATGCTAGGAACACAGGCACATTCATAAAAGAAACATGCTAAACAACCAAATAAGTTGTTTTCACTTGACATTAATGACGTGCGAAATTCAGCTATAGAGGGCAGGAAGTGGTTCTTCTTCATAGGAATCGCTACTAGAACCTCAAAATGTTTCTGTTTTATGTTGTTTGTTATTGTTTAAATCGGCCAAAATAAGAAATACCGTGCAGCTTTCATAGACTTCCAAACGTTTTTGCTCATAAAGGTGGGAAAGTTCAAGAAACTGACTGACAAACAGAAGAAAAGGCGGCATGTAATAAACATTTTCTCAATACATCCATGTGTGCAAACCTTTTTGAACGCAATAATTAGTTTGACCAATAATAAAGATTATATACAAGCCTAGCTATGTGTATAATCATGTTAATGTGTTATTAAAAATCATATACAAACACCACCACACTTGTACAAGATCCAGGAGAATATAAATAACGCACCCTGCCATGTAATTGCTGCAACAAAATCTCCATCTCGTTTTGCAATAATCCATGTCTTTACTGGTGTTTCGGCAGAATAAACAACCGTAACGTTAAGGTCTATATAAGCAGCAGCTATGAATGTTTGTTGATTGTAAGTACATCGACCGAATAAAAAAGAAAATGCAACCCTTGCGACAAAACTAAACGGTTGTTATTGTGGAGCACTTTTATAAATAACGAAATAAAAAATAATGTAGATTATGCGTCCATGCTTTCATTTATATTCTGAACAAATGGCAAACAGAATGGGATCAGTGCTCAGAAAAGAAACTTTTTGAAATTCAGCCAGAAATAGGAAGAAAATCTCATGTATTTTTTACCTCAAGACACGATGAGATTGTTTATAGAAGATGCCGCATTAGACACACAAGACTCACACATGAACATTTACTCAAAGCAGAAGAACACAAGATGTCAATATTGCAAAAGAAACCAAACTGTTAAACATATTATTGTGGAATGCCCTATTTTTAATGTTATCCGACAACTATTTTTATCTGGACACACTTTAAATGAAGTATTTTTAAATGTGAATACTTCTAAAATTGTAAAAGTAAACCTTAAACTATTTTAGATTTTATCTTATTATTATTATTATTATTATTATTATTATTATTTATTGCTGATGGTGACTTTTAACTGTTAGAATATTTTTTATAAGTATAGAAAAGTTGTATTTATAAAATGTGGTAAATTTGATCTGTTTTTTTTTTTGCCATGACATAGCCATAGAACCTGAAACGGCAATAAACTGAAAATTCTCTCTCTGTCTGTCTCTCTGTATGCTTTCATCTGTTTTTTCGTGATGTCTGGAAGATATCCACATGGGGAAAACGATAATAATTTAAAATAAACTTGTTTTTATACCACATAGTAAAGTGTATAATGTGTTCAACTCTTTGTTAACAAATGCGACAGAATACCGTACCATAGTAAACTGATAAACTGTAATAAATACTGTAACGTTACTGTAAACTGTGAAGCCTATTGAATAAATTGTTTATTACTGCAGTTGTGTTGTGTACCACAGCAATAATATAATTACTACGACAGTTTAGTTCAAGTAATTATCTATGGCATGCTTCCAAACACTGTAGTATTTTTATGTAACATAATAGCTTATACAGAATCTACCGCATTGATGACAGGCAAATATATTTTAGTTCAGTAGGAAACTCAGCCCTCTTCATGATATAAGGATCATGCCCAACATATGTTGTTATTTTCTATTTATATCTCCTTTGAAATATGGTATGAATCGCAAAAATATAGACTTTCCTCTGTGTCTCCCATAGAGTGGAGGAACTATGACGTCACCTTGTAGGCTAATCGGCCTGGTTCCCTCGATTAAAATCCCTATAGGATTTTCCCATAGGCTTTTCGAAGATTGCAAATAATAAGCTCTGTGTTCAAACACTGATCATTACTCTTACACGTTTTGTCCAGCCGGATAATCCTCACACAAAAATGCATCTTTTTTTAGGGTTCTCACCTTTTATTGGATAGGATAGTAGAGAGTATTGACAGGAAAGCAGAGAGAGGGGAAGGATCACCTTAGGACCACGAGGCGGAATTGAACTCGGGTCACCGTGAGCACTGGAGTGCATGTGATGACGCACTAACCACTACACCAATGGCGCTGACCAAAAATACATCTTTTAACCATTTTGGATCTTAAATGAAAACGCAAGAACTAAACCTAACATTAGGCTATAATCGGACTACAGTGCCTTCGGGATGCTTATTTTTAGAAAGCTAAGCTTATTTTTAGAAATATGGTCTATGACAAAGATTTAATATTTTGGTTTATAATCCACGCTATATATTATAAACAAATAAATACGCAAAAACACATCTGTATAGACCTATGTGCCTTTTGGATAGTTTTGTTTTTTACGTGGGAAATACATTTTGTTTCGCTGTATGGTTGTTGTAAAAGTTTTAAAACTGTATGTTTAAATGTGCCTGCATAGTATTATCATAAGACTAAATATGCTCGCGTGCAAACAGCCTGCTTACCTTAGTAGCAGATGACAGAAAGGAGGCGTAAGGGGCGAGTCTTTATGCCTGCAAGTCCCATCATGGACACAGAACAACATTCAATATTCAGTTTTTGTCACGAAGTACAGCGAAAAGCAGCCCATACACTGACATATGAATTTTAAGGAGGAGTGTAAATATTGCAGTTATAAATGTGTTCAGATGACGAAAAATCAATTTATCATGTTAAAATAACAGTGAAAATGAAAATTTACTCATTTATTCACACGTTTGCATTACTGAGAGCAGGAAAGAGACAGGCTGCACTGGTAAACTGTATCTTCATAATATCGTTTAATTAAAATAAGGGATCAACAAGTTAATCTGTCTTGACAGTCTTTACAAATGAAGACATTGTCTACACACAATATGAATTCCCAATTAGAAAAATACTACAAACTATAAAATACTATTCATGAAAATACTTAAATAACAGTTTTAAATAACAGTAATATAGCAACTTGATAGCAAGCGTCTTTTTAAAGAAGCGTAACCGATTTAATAAATGTGTGATGTAACTGATGTGTTAGGTCGTAGAATAAAAGGTGAAAGTATCTTGAGTTTGTGTTAGCCACGAACCATATTCAAACGATTTAATTGAAATCCCAGTCAGAAAACCCGTTGACTTTGGCACGAGGGAACCAAAACTGCTAACTTGCTTTCGGTTTTTGCATACAGATTAACATGATAGTTCCTCCATTCTATTCAGTTTTTTACTTCCTGCCCTCTATCTGAATTTCGGGCGTCATCAGAATCACGTGATTGAAAACAACCTATACATACAATGTTGTTCACAAAAATCAATGATGTTGTCGGCGCCGGTGATGTAGTGGTTAGTGCGTCGACACATGCACTCCGGTGCTTGCGGTAACCCGAGTTCGATTTCCGCCTCGCGGTCGTGTAGGATTTGGTTTTAAACCACAGCGGTTCGAACTGTAGTTCTGCCGAATGGGCAGTATTAATAGCTATAAATGTGGGAGAGCGTGGATATTATGTGACTGTATTGTATTACAATATGGAACAGTTAAGTGTTGATGTTAAATCAAAAGTAATTCACGAATACTTAAAAATGAGATGATTTAATGACAATAATTCTCTATGGTTACAATTGAATTAATTACAAAATAACTGTATAAAGTGATCAAATATGAAATGATAAAACATATGATATAAATTGTACCCAGCTTAAATGTAAAATTAAAGTTACCAGAGGTAGAAGGAGAGACACAGGGGGAGGGAGAGAGAGACAAAGAGAGCAGGCCCAGAAGTTAGCCTGATTGCAGTAGAGTCAAAGAAGATGGACTCCAGAGGAGGAGAGTAGTAGAGGAGGAAAGCAGACCAGGAAAACACAGGCCAGGAAAAGGAAAGAGGCAGAGCAGCGTTTTACCACCTATTTTGTATCTTTCTTGACCATGTGACTAAAGCCCAAATGTTGAGACATCCAAACTGACCAATCAACATAGGGACCACATCGTAAAACCCCCAAAGTCCACATACCAGGCCCTGATCTTATCAGTATCTGCCTTTGGAGTCAGTATGGACCTTCTTGAGTCAAAAATACATGTTTTGTCAGTTAAACAAACGCATATAATAATTTAGCCTCTTACAGTCGTGTGCCGATCTCTGTTCCCCATGCTTTCCTGTCAATACTCTCTACTTTCCTAAACAATAAGGGTGAAAACCCCTAGAAAATAATTATTAAAAAAATTTAAAAATCAATGATGTAGAAACTGTTACGAGTACGAGTAAACCCAATAATCATATTCAGAAGCTGTAATAAAGACTATCAAATGATGCAGTATCTCAGTGAAATAGTTCAACCTTGTTCTGTGTGCGATATGTGAGCATCAAATGCTTTTAAACAGCCTTTTTAAAAAGCCTTTTTGAGTTGAATGCTGGAATCCGAGCGCCGTTTAAAGCGCTCAGACCTCAAGCACTTGACACAAATTTTCATATTGACTGCGATGCATAAAAGCTTTTGAATGGCAGTCGAGCTTTATTGAGTGGAGCGCTCGCTGTCCTCTGCGTAATTAGCATTTAGCTGTTAGCAATGGAGCTTTAATTGCTTGTTTGTGGCCTCTGACCTCCCTCAAGGTGCGTCGGGCTCCCTGTCCTCCTCCGCCCGACCCCTGACCATAGCGAGTGTTTGTTCTGAGATGAGATGCTCGCTTTACAGTGCGCAGGGCTTTTGTTGGCTTCTGCCGCGACCGTGTACTCAAGGTCTTTCTCTTTGTGCTGAAGTATGTGTGCGTGTGTGTACTAAAAAGAGCATTGTGAGCATCTTGAGAGGCTGTCATTGAAGCTGTGATCCACCTGTTGAGGTATGGGTTTCTCTCAGGGACGAGTGTGAGAGCTTGTAATAGAGATAAAGACTGAACACTTTCTGATCTGATCATTTCAGAAATGCAACACAGAGTGCACAATGAGTGTAGATTGAGAATTTGGATTATTTTTAGTGGATCAGATTAGACCTAAATGGAAATGTTTGACTTATTCCAGAATTGCCGGTGCATTTCAAGCCTTTTCCATTTATTTGCCTTACACTAGAACAAGGGTCGGCAACCTTTTTTTCAGCAAAGAGCCAGAATGAGGAAATAGTTCCTATCCAGTGAAAGTAATGCATTACAATTATTCCACAAAAAAGTAACTAGTTGCGTTACTTAGTTACTTTTTATGGAAAGTAATGCGTTATGTTAGTTTTAAGTTACTTTTTCTTATTTTTACTGAGGCTTGATCTCTTTCAGAACTTCAGGAGGGGTTTCTTCTTCTTTTTTAAATAGAGGAGCTCTGCAATTAACAACACACTGTATACGCTTTATTTACCTTTAAAAAACACATCATATAATAATAATTTGGATAAAGTTATTTTCTGAGAACGTCCTGAGCTCTACATGTCGTAAATACAGATTAATGAAAGTTTAAAGCAATGTGTTTGATGCTTTTGTACTTTGTCTCATTAGTGAATTAAAATGAGCATTGAGATAAACAATCCCCTTTTACTTTTCTTCCATGCGTTCAGAATAACGAGAATACTTCCAGCACAGAAATGTAAGGCTCTGCCATCTTGGTTTCTGTTTGTTTCTGCAGGGAGAAAATTCTCGGGATTCAACATAAATTTTAATTCAGCAATCATTTTTTACTCTCATTACATTTTTTAAAAAGTACTGTAACTCAAATATTATTGCTTAATTTTTAAATGTAATGTGTTACTTTACTCGTTACTTAGAAAAGTAACATTATTACGTAACTTGCGCTAATGCAATTAATCAATTGTAATGCATTACCCCCAACACTGGCTGTATAAACCTAGAAAATAGCAACATTTCATTTTCTGCCGGTTTTAGTACACGAAGTAACTACAATAGAGCCAAACTTTAAATAGGAAAATTATCAAAACTCTGATCATTTTTGAGCGAGATGCTAATGGTCTAATCCGATTCAATGATTTATGCTAAGCTAAGCTAAAAATGTTTATAGCCTTTAGCCTTTATTTTACCAAGAAAAGAAGCACATTGAGATTAAAAATCTCTTTTACAGAAGCGTCCTGACCAAGATTAGGCAGTACACCGCTCATGTGGGTTTAACAAAATATAGATAACATCAGTTCATCCATCAAAACACACATAGGCAAGTTTATTTATATAGCACATTTCATACACAATGGTAATTCAAAGTGCTTTACATAAGAATAAAAGAAACAAGAAAATAAAAACAAAAAAGAATAAAAAATTATTAAAACAGATTTAAATGTGTTAAAACAGGTTTTAAAGGAATGAAAAAGAAAGGAAATACATAATAGTGTGATCTGTCGGACGTAGCACAGTGTTCATTGAGTAAAGGCGCAGCTAAACAGATGTGTTTTCAGTCTTGATTTGAAAGTGCCTAATGTTGGAGCACATCTGATCATTTCTGAAATCTGATTCCAGCAGCGGGTACACAATGTATTGAGGTTCTAGGCCATTTAGTGATTTATAGACAAGTAATAATACTTTAAAATCTATTCTGAATGTAACTGGGAGCCATTGTAAAGACCTGAGGACAGGTGTGATGTGCTCTGATTTTCTGGTTCTGATCAGAATCCTGGCAGCAGCGTTCTGGATGAGCTGCCACTGTCTTTTTGGGAAGGCCAGTGAGGAGTCCATTACAGTTATCCACCCTGCTGCTGATAAAAGCATGAACAAGAGTGAACTCACAGGAAGCATAGATGATAATATGCTGATTTACATACTGCTTTGACATGACTACTGAAACTCAGATCTGACTCCAGAGTCACACCAAGATTCTTGACCTTATTTTTTGTTGTTTGACCCCTGAAGCCAAGCCAAACACATTCACCTTGAGTATCTCTTTGTCACAAAAATTACAATTAAAACTAATCAGAACATCTATAGGCCAGAGTTTCAAATGCCAAGTCATTTAAAATGGTTTTAAAAGTATGAAGTGAATCCAACTCTGAAAATCAGAAAATCAACAACAACAAAAAATCTGCTACACGCAGAGATCAGCTGAAGGGATTAAACAAATGGAAAAACTAAACTTTTTACCTCCTGAGAAGTTGTAAAATTAGCATATATTAGAAAAAAGTAGCATTACATTTAAAAAAAAAAAAAAAAAAAAGTATTTTGTCTAGGTCTGTGTGTATAGTGGTCATTGAATGAGTGGGTAAGTTTGCACATAGCATAATAGGAATCAAACGGAATGTGTAACAAGTACAGTAGAACCAGTTAAAGTATGCGGAGGTCAGTCTGATTCAGTGTGATTATACAGGGATAAGTTTGCATTTGCGGTTGTATCTGGTAATGAGGATTGAGGGCTGAAGTGTGTGTGTTGAGCGCGTGCAGAAGTGTGCTGTTCTCATTAAAGCAGTGATTGCAGGCGGCAGCAGTGGGATGGGGGGCGGCGGAGGGCGAAGTGTGAAAGGATGACTGGCTTTATTGCCCTCAGCCTCATGGTAACAGGCCTTTGTGCGTCAGTGAGGCGCTGACCTGAACTGTCACAGCAGGTGAGGCCTTCTCTATCCCCCCTCCCCTTCTCTCTCTCTCTCTCTCTTTCTCTCTCTCTCTCTCTCTCTCTCTCTCTCTCTCTCTCTCTCTCTCTCTCTCTCTCAATTCAATTCAATTATCATGAGCTTTATTAGCATGACTTCTCAAGTATTTCCAAAGCATTGCACATTGCATAAACAGTGAATAAAATAGTATGGTGGATATATAATACACACACATATATAAAAACCAATTATAAATTCGATAAACACATAAATAAGAAAAAAGATAGTATATGATTATTAAAATTCTAGTAAAAATGAATATAAAATAAAATTAACTGTAATAATACACTGTACATTTATTCAGATGGTTTGCAATAATTTTTCTGAATAGTTTTGTCCACTAACTGACTGGAGATCTCTCCCAGGACATCTCTTAAAGGGCACCTATTATGCGCAAATAGATTTTATAAGGGGTTTAAACACAGTTGTGTGGCAGCAGTCTGCGAATATAACCTGCTTCTAATGGTAAAGATGTATTCATTAATTTTTTATAATCACACTTGATAAAAACAGTCTGCAGAAACACTTTTATTGACATTCTCCCTTTTGTACGTGTCATCAGAGGAGGAAAGCCCCGCCCACTAGTGATGATCTCTTCATTAGCATAGAATGTTAGTCTTGTGTTTGAATCTCCACTATGCTGACACACAGGCATTTGTAGCTCTGCCCTCTTTTGAAAAGAGCACAATCTCATTTGCATTTAAAGCGACAGTCACCAAAATGGCAAAATTACGATCAAAGCCTAAAAGGGGCAGTTTCAAAAACCTATAAAAAATTAACCTTGTCCCTTGAAACAGAGTGTGTAGGGGTAAATTCTCTCTTCAAATTTACCTCTAAGAAATGAGACACCACTACAACACCCGCACACATCATCATAAGTCACGAGCTCTTACTTCATATGAGATTGACGAAGGTGACTGCTGTAGTTATTTCAGTTGCTTTATTTTTTGGTATTTTTCTTCAGGAAATCACTGAAGGCAATGATATCATGTTATCATTATGAAATATTGTGGCTATAAGATCGTAACTGTACTGTGTATTTACACCGTGGTCATATTCATCTATGTAAACACACGAAAACAACATAAACATTATACCAGACACTGTAGAAAGCCAATTCCCAGCCACTAGACTTTTCTGACAGGGTATTTGAGTCTCATTGAGCGTCAGATGTGAAAGTATGCTGTGGGACTGCTATACAGGAGTTATTAATATTGATTATAGATGGTGAAATGTAGCGGTTTTAAAGCATGACGGTAAAACACAAACGCCATTATGAATCTATTAAAACATAAGCTTGTTTGTTTTTAAAGTTACATAATTTTGTGCATCTTCCTGAAAAATCCTCCAAGGGCTTTCTAGCCCATCCCCTTAACCCTACACCTTCAAGCTAAAGAGAATTGGGACACCCCCACCCTTTCAAGTGAACACGTAAAACGAGGAGTAGGGGTAAGGGCAAGGGCTAAGGGGGTAGAATTGGGATTGGGCCTTATATTGCGTCTTACTACCCCTTATAAAATTGATGTAAATGTGGTGTAACTATCTGGAAATTGGAGTAGTTTGATGATCTAATGTTGGGATAATGTTCACAGTGCAGTACTACCTTTCTCTCTCTCTTTCAATTCAATTTAATAATTGCTTTATTGGCATGACAAATGTATTGCCAAAGCGTTTATAAAGTTTACATTCAAAAAAAGAGCATTTACATATTGTAAGAAAACACAGTAAACACAGTAAATAGTAGTGGTAGTAAAAAAAGAAAAAAAAATCTATAAAAAATATAACATATTATTCAATACATCACATTATTAATATATATCAATAAAGAAATAGATCAGAATAAACTGTACATTTAAAATAGCATACATAAACTGTACTTTCTCTTTCTCCTTCACTCTTTCTGAATTAATATTGCCAACGCTTGAAATATGTGGACAAATGTAAAATATAATAACAGTAAAATATCAAATTAAAATAATAGAAACAAAATATTATAATAATTTAAACTTGAATAAACAATGCAAGAAAAACATGGACATTTCAAACCGCAGTGTTTACCATACTGTATGTACGCATGTGTATATATATATACACTGTAAAAAATAAATACGTAAAATTTACGGTAAAAAAACGGCAGCTGTGGTTGCCAGTACTTTACCGTTAAAAATACGGTAGAAACCGTAAAAGTAATTTCTCATTTTTACGGTAAACTACCGTATTTCATTAATTCTTAGAGGTAATATGTCTGTATTTTGAATCACCAATATCTACACATCATTTGTTACACAGTTAGACGTTAACACAGCCATATGCAGGTGGTGATGAGAAAGTTACATAATGAACCAATGCTCATCACAAACAACTTTTCCCACAAGCAGAAAAGTTTATCAGTGTATAAAAGGTGCTCAGTGTCATTCACACAGCTACTAAACACCAGTGTAACACGTGTAAAATTAAAGTCATGAAATAAACATTGTTTATCAACATTAGATGCAACATAAATCTCTAATGTACATCACTGATGGGGAAACAACTAAAAAGATCCATAGGGAATTCTGGGA
>NC_079444.1:36993547-37041047 GCF_903798145.1 Danio aesculapii
GTGTAGTAATCTTGTTTAGGCAATCTTTTGGAGTTTTACATTTTAAAGGTCAAATATTTACAAGTTCGGTTTTCAATTTTCCTCGTGAAAAAGAGAATGATTTCGTATTCTCTGGGCCAGCGCATCCAGAGGTGACCTAGAATAATGAGGGCTGCGTCCTCTCTAATATTAATTATTATTATTATTATTATTATTATTATTATTATTATTATTATTATTATTATTATTATTATTATTATTATTAATGGTAATAAAAGCAACAATGAGTAATCATTCTATTTGAAACTGCATACAGTAAGTAAAAAATTAATATTTAATAAATAAGTATTTAACAATTTTTTTATATTTAATAAATGCCGTCTTGATGAACAGTAATAAGTAAACCAAACTTTTGAAACTGTGTAGATCAGTGGGTTAGTTTAATAAAATAATTTAATGTGCGTGTTGAATATAATAGACGTTTGTTGATAGGCGTTTTGTTAACCTCTTCTTCGTCGGTTGCAAATCTTTTTAAATGCATTAAAGGGCAGCGCAAATATTAGTCTTACCCTGGAGTTTGTTCACCCTTCGCCTATGTATATACGTATATACAGCTATAAATTTGATTTCATTTTTTTATTTTTTTTGGAGGGGGGGATCTGTGCCCCTGTAGAGCTTTATGTCTAGCAACGCCCCTGACTATAGTCATTACTGCTTTTATTAGTATTACCATTAATAATAATAAGAATACTAATTAATATTAGAGGGATTTCTTAAGGATCATGTGACTCTGACTCTGAAGAGATGTGATCACAGCTGAAGCTACTCATGTACTGATTGCATGGACTATAAAGTCAGCACACAAACACACAGAAGTTGCTGAGTCTGTCTGCAATCATGGGGATGTAGGCCAGGTGTGTGAGTGGTGCATGAATGAATCTTGTAGTTCATTTAATGGCGGATTTGTAGTTCTATGCAATGTGAATGTTCTCCAGCGATTTATGATGGTTAGATCGCTGATGATCGTGACAGATGTGTATGTGCTGGATATGCATTCATCATATCTGAGCAAAAAATGCTCAAAGTAGCCTTTTGTCTTGACTTCAATTAAAAAAAATATGAATCACCAAGGGTCACAGTTTCAGCTAAAAATATATATATTTTTAATGTTCTATCAAACAAAAATCAACATGTATCATAGCCTGAGGACGAGTAAATGAAAAGCAAATGTTCATATTTAATTGAGCTGTCTGTTTAAAGAGTTATGGTTTACCCAAAAATCCAAATGTACTCATTATTTACTCACGCTCAAGGGGTTCCAAACTTTTAGGAGTTTCCTTATGTTGAGCATAAAAGAAGATATTTTGAAGAATGCTGAAAAACCATTGATTTCCATAGTTGGAAAAACAAATAATATGGAAGTCAGTGGTTACAGGTTTCCAACATTGTTCAAAATATCTTTTCTGTGTGTTTAACAGCTGAAAGAAACTCATAAATATTTGAAACATGTATATTAAGGCTTCAGTTTTTGGGTGAACTATACCTTTAACTGCACTAGTCTTGCAGATCTCACAGGCTACTATAGGGAAACATCCCGTATCTCTGAATTTGCTGGTTTTGGGTTTGCTCATTCAGCTGAAAGCAGACGGCGATGGCCGCGTTCAGCTAGCTGGACTGTCGTCTTAGCCTCCGTCTGAACTCTGCGTCTAGCGGAGCCGTGATGTCAGAACGCACTCGCGGTTGCCATGCCAGCAGTGCAGTCGCCCCCATGAGGAGGCCTGCAGCTCCCTTCCATATAATAACAGTTATTTATAGCTGACAGCCCTGTTTGCTGAAGGGGAGCACAAAAAGGAGAGAGAGGGAGAGACAATCCAGTCAGATTTCAAACTGTGTGCTCTGATGCTGCTATTTACCAGACTCACAGGTGCGACTGATGCTCGAATCTGGCTCTAGGTTTCGATCAGTGCTGATTGTGATGCATTTTGTGACTGACAAATTTACATGCATCCATTAAAGGGATTGTTCACCCAAAACTGAAAATGTACACACCATCGCGTGGTTTTAAACATTAATGAGTTCTCTTTTGGTGAACGCAAAAGAAGATATACTCTGTAAAAAATTCCACACAATCAATTTGTGTTGGGACAATAGCCCCTTTCACACAGTGAGACCGGTAAATATCCGGAAAATTTCCAGAATTACTTTACCGGTAAATTCAAAAAAGCGCTGTTCAAATAGGCACAGACGTCACAGGTTTTTTCCAGAAAAGACCATTCACACATCCATTCCAAAATACCGGTAAATTCTGACATCATTAACCAGAAATGACCTCTGAACGGCTGCGCTAGTATTTGTAAACATTACAATTACAAACTCTGTGGATGGATAAGTATTGTGAACAACTTTGATGAAAACATATAGAGAAACACTTTCGCATGTCGCGATGTTCATAATATGTGTGTGTGCTGGCGCTCACCGGCTGCTTTACGTGCACACGCATCAGAGCTTGAAGGTAAACAAACAACGGCTTATCATAAGCATTTTATCGATATTTTTTTCCTCAGTTGGCATTAAGAAGGAACAGAAATGTTATCTGACTAACATCTAGCAGCTGAATGTGTCTGGAAAATTTTTCACAGGCTTTTATTCTCATAAACCGTGCGGATGTGAATCCGTCTAAGTGTTCTGATTGGCTAAAGTAGACGTCTTACGTCAGCGTGTTCTAGACGTAAGCGCGCTCTTTCCAGCAATCTTCCTTCTGCATTCACACAGCGCAGCATTCCGGCAAATTACCTGTAATGTTACAACGTCTCTTTCCGGAAAATAGCCAGAACAACTTTACCGGTATTTTCAAAAAGGGCCTGTTCACACATACAGACCTTTCCGGAAAATTGACGGTAATTTTCCGGAAAGGTCTGTATGTGTGAAAGAGGCTTATACGAAAGAATTGCGTCCAGTTTTTACATATATTGCTACTGAGAATGTGCGAGTGATCTGAAGTGGTGTCGCACGTTACTGCAGTAAAGTGCGGCACAGCACAATATGGTCTAACCATAGGCTGTAAAAGATATGGATGTAGTATCCATGACGTCACCCATAGGTTTCTGAAGAACCCCAAAAGAAGCTACCAGTAGGGGTGACCAACCGTTGCCATTTGGTTCGCACGTCATTGCACCGACTGGGGGATATCAAACAAGGGCAAAGAGGCGGAGCTACAGACGCCTGCTATCATTTTGCTTAGACGGGCTTTTCTTTGGGAGAAACACTTAATACTTCATTACCTGCAACTCGTTTGTGTTCTGACCACATGTGCTTGGTTGTATACTATATTAATAAAGTGTTTAGAGTTTTAAAAATGCTGTTGTAATACATTGAGCCACCAAACTTTGTTCTTATGATGTTTTTCTACAGGAGGGAAGCACAAATTACATCCAAACACTTCAGATATAGTGTGTGTTAGTAAATGCAAGGTTATTTATGAAATCCAGGCATAACACTGTATGACAACGTTTCAGATGACTGTTCTAGAGCCTACAGCTAATCAATAATTCCAAAATGCAACTGACTGTGTAAAGCCACATAAAACAAAACCAAAATAAGTTTTATATGCCGAGTTCAGCGGCTAATCAGCCGGAATCAGCTGAGGTGAAGTGACTGCGACCAGCGAGACCTAGCTGTCACTCACGTGGCCACGCTCTTAATTATGCAGACTTAATATAACCAAATATAAAGGAAACGGATGAGTTATAAAAAATTCACCCCCTCACATGTCATCACATTGTCATGAAGAGTAATAATAGCTATATGCACCAAAATCGTTCTTTGTACCAGGCTGTAAACACCTTTTTTCTGCTGTTGGCCATTTTAACATTTTAAAGAAAGCTGAAAACGTAACCATTGTTCCAATAGTAGGAAAAACAACTATGGAAGTCAATGGTTACTGGTTTGCAACATTCTTCAAAATGTCTGCTTTGTTCAACAGAAAAAAAAAATCAATTTTGAAACACGCACTCACTCACATATACTCTGGCATATATTTAATGCACAGGGTGCCCTTCCGACTGCAAGTTTTTAAGCAATTAGAAGACAAAACAAGTCCAAATTGTCATATTTAGGTCAACTATCGCTTTAAGGTTTAAGCAAAAACAATTTTTAATGCACTTTTCAATTTGGAGATCTTTTGGAGTTTCATGAAAACAGCAGCTCTTATATGTACCACATTTACAGTTTTCTTTTCATATTTGTATTATGAAGGGTTTTATAGGAAGATTTGCTCATACATAATTTGCTTGATCATAAAGAAATGTATTATTCTACAAAAAATTGATGTTGGTCATGAAGTGATCTGATCAAAACAATAATTAAGAACAGTTTGTGTATTGTCTATTGCAATAACACATAATCAATCAACTGGGGAAGTACGTTAATAACTGTTAATGTTTTTTTTTTTTTTTTTACATGCAAGGTCCAGTATTGAATCAGACTTTGTGCTTTATCATAACCATCATGCTTACTGCTGTTGTTGAAGTTGTCCTGTGGATGTTGATGATGCAGATGCATGTGAAGGCCTGTTTGTCAGGCTCCACCCCCTGATGTTGACTGTGCTCTGCTGCCCTCTGCAGGTCAAGCTGATGAAGTACATCTGTAAGCAGCTGCAGTGTAAGCAGAAGGTGCCAGACACTGAGCGGCCGGCGGCGCTGAACAGCTACCCACGGTTGGAGGACTGGTTACGCATCATCAACGTCAGACCTGCACTCATAGAGGTGTGTGTGTGTTTAGAAAGTGGAAATGTAAGCAAAATTCATATCATATGTCGCGCTGGTACACAAAGCTAGTCTTAAGTTGCATGGGTATGTTTTTCGCCAATAGCCAAAAATACATTGTAATGAGTCAAAATGATACATTTTTCTTTTATGCCAGAAACTCATTAGCATTTAAAATAAATATTCTGTTCCATAAAGTTTTGAAAATGTCTTAATTAAATTGATCAGAACTCAATTTTTTATTATATTATTATAATATGCATTACCACACACTTCATTTAGACATGTTTAAAGGTGATTTTCTCAATATTTTATATATACACTACCTGACAAAAGTCACCTATCCAAGTTTTAGGAACCACAAATAATAACTGGACTTCTAGTAGATCATTTGATATCAGAAGTGGCTTATATGAAAGGCAAAGGCCTCTAGATTACGCTTATTTTAGCTAAATATAAAATATAATCATGCCTTGATTTTTAATTATTTAATGAGGACAGTAAGGTCTGACTTTGCTTAGACAAAACTCTTGTCACTTAACACAAATGATGTACAGTACATTTTTATGTCTGGTGACTGGGCTGGCCAATCCTGGAGCATCTTGACCTTCTTGGATTTCAGGAACTTTGATGTGGAGGCTGAAGTATGAGGGGGGAGTTAGGGCTGACGGTTGCAAACCATTTATGCGGGTTGAATTTAAACAAAAAAATAAATAAAATTAATTAATGTTCAACTTAATTTGTTTGTTTAAATTCAGCCCATATCATTTTTTCCCAACCACTCACCTGAAATAAATAGTAATGATTAAATTTAACAGGATTTAGTGTATATAGCTATCATGTTTAATTGCTTAAATATTTGGCAGATTATTATTATTATTATTATTTAAGTAAATATTACAAGATAAATTTAGCAAGTTTTTATTTTATTTTACTTTTTAAACGAGTCAAATTCTTTGTTTGCACACACAAAACTAAGACACAATTTTAATATATTGATTTTGATTAATATAATATATTCATAATAAAAGAACGAAGACTTACTCAAGACTTGAAAGGGGTAGAAAAGCTTGTGTAAGAATATTTTGATGATAAAACACATTCTAATATGTTTTTTAATTCATATTTTAAATGTATTTTTAAATGATATTAGAGAACATATTTGTTCAGGAAGTATTTAAGGAAAATATTTGTCTTTTGGAGGAATTTTTCTATATTTATCATTAATCAAACTAAAAGATTGTATATGACTCTTTTCAGTGTTGTTGTTTGTAGGTTTTTTGTAAAATCAATAGAAACCGATATGATTGCATGTTATATATTGTATATTTAGTTTAGGTTTTGACATGAATATAGAAAATGCTGCTGATATGGCATTAAAACTTAAATAACTTATATAAATAAATAAATAAATATAAGAACAAAACCGGGTGTCCCCATATAAAGACAGGTTTCCCACTCCGTCACTTTGGCTCTTAACAGGGTCTGAATCCTCTTAGAAAATCACAAATTTTTCTAACAAAAATACATATTGGTTAGTTGAGAGTGTGAGTGAGGATGTGTTTTTATGTGTTTTTATGCTTTGTAGTTTAATATCCTTGAGTAAAGCTGAGGAATTAGAAATTCTGCTGTGTTTTGTCAGTTTGGCCACAGCCACATTCCCAGCAGGCCTAAGATACACGACTCTAATTACCCAGCATGCTGAGTCAGCCTCTCTGTGTCTCTCTCGCCAACACTCATACAGTACAGTACAACATCCAGACTCACACACTGCACCGGACTCTCATCTCTTCCTCATCTAAATCAGTTAAAGTACATATAGCTTTGGAAAAAATACCACCACTTGAAAATACTCAGGTTTCTATATTCACAATTTATGGTTATGTATTTGAGTAAAACACACGGTGCAATCTGCTGTTAAAAACTAGCCTAGATCACGTCTGCTGTTAAAAAATAAGTCTACAGCATCATCTACTGTTAAAAAATAAGTCTACAGCATCATCTACTGTTAAAAAAAAAGCCTAGAGCATCATCTACTGTTAAAAACTAGCCTACATCGCTGTCTGCTGTTAAAAACTAGCCTAGAGCATCATCTACTGTTAAAAACTAGCCTAGAGCACAATCTACAGTCAAAAACTAGCCTAGAGCATCATCTACTGTTATAAACTAGCCTAGAGCACCATCTAATGTTAAAAACTAGCCTAAATCGCCGTCTGCTGTTAAAAACTAGCCTAGAGCATCATCTACTGTTAAAAACTAGCCTAGAGCACCGTCTACTGTTAAAAACTAGCCTACATCGCCATCTGCTGTTAAAAACTAGCCTAGAGCATCATTTAATGTCAAAAACTAGCCTATAGCACCATCTACTGTTAAAACTTGCCTAGATTGCCGTCTGCTGTTAAAAACTAGCCTAGAGCACCATCTACTGTTAGAAACTAGCCTAAAGCACCATCTACTGTTAAAAACTGGCCTACAGCACCATCTACTGTTAAAAATTAGCCTAGATCGCCGTCTGCTGTTAAAAACTAACCTATAGCACCATCTACTGTTAAAAACTAGCTTAGATCGCTGTATGCTGTTAAAAACTAGCCTAGAGCATCATATACTGTTAAAAACTAGCCTAGAGCATCATCTACTGTCAAAAACTAGCCTATAGCACCATCTACTGTTAAAAACTTGCCTAGATCGCTGTCTGTTGTTAAAAACTAGCCTAGAGCATCATATACTGTTAAAAACTAGCCTAGAGCACCATCTACTGTTAAAAACTTGTCTAGATCGTCGTCTGTTGTTAAAAACTAGCCTAAAGCATCATATACTGTTAAAAACTAGCCTAGAGCTCCATCTACTGCTAAAAACTAGCCTAGGACGCAATCTCCTGTGAAAAACGAATGTAGAACGCTGTCTGCTGGTAAAAACTAGACTAGAGCACCATCTCCTGTAATAAACTAGCCTAGAGCGCCATCTACTGTTAAAAACTATCCTAGAGCGTTGTCAGCTGATAAAAACTTGTATAGAGTGACATCTGCTGTTAAAAATAGTCTAGAGCACTGTCTGTTGTTAAAAACAAACCTAGAATGCTGTCTGCTGTTAAAAACTAGCCTAGAGCACCATCTGCTGGTAAAAACTAGACTAGAACGTTGTCTGCTGTTTAAAAACTCGCCTAGAATGCTATCTACTGTTAAAAATTAGCCTAGAGCGTCGTCAGCTGATAAAAACTTGCATAGTTTGATATCTGCTGTTAAAACTAGCCTAGAGCACTGTCTGCCGTTTAAAACAAACCTAGAATGCTGTCTGCTGTAAAAATTAGCATAGAGCACTATCTACTGTTAAAAACTATCCTAGAATGCCATATCCTGTTAAAAACGAACCTAGAATGCTGTCTGATGTTACCATTTGCTGGTAAAAACTAGTCTAGACCATCGTCTGCTGTTAAAAACTAGCCTAGAGCACCATCTAATGTTAAAAACTAGCCTAGACCGCCATCTACTGTTAAAAACTAGCCTAGAGCGCCGTCTACTGTTAAAAAAAAACTAGCCTTGAGAGCCATCTGCTGGTGAAAACAAGACTAAAGTGCCATCTGCTGCTAAAAATAAGCATAGATTGCCGTCTGCTGTAAAAATAACTAGCCTAGAGTGCCCTCTGCTGGTGAAAACCAGCCTAGAGCACCGTCTGCTGATTAAAAAGTAGCCTAGAGTGCCATCTACTGTTAAAAAGTAGCCTAGATTGCCATCTACTGTTAAAAAGTAGCCTAGAGCACCATCTACTGTTAAAAACTGAACTATCCATTCAAGAAAAAATAACAAGCATTTTGAATCAGTGGATATCCAATTTCTCAAAGACTTTTCACCACAGCTCCATCAATGTTAGTAGAATATGTTAATATATACTTGCAAAGTTGCTTACTTTATAGTCGGTAGAATTGGGAGTATCCAAACAGTGTTAGCAGATATCAAGCAAACAGTCAATTGATATAGTACTCTGGCTGTCTGATTGTTACTAGAATCAACAGAAAGTTTAAAGAGGACCATCAGAATGAAGTGTTACAGTATTTTACACAGGACTCAAGTCTGATTCTGTCCTTCCTGCTCTCTCCAGGCAGTGAACGTGAAGCTGTCATTGGATGCTCTGCTGCAGATGCCCATCATTCAGGTAAAGGAAACCATGAGACGGCTGGGCTCCACTTCAGAGGACTGTACCAGGCTATGTGCCGCCCTCAATTGCTTAAAGAGTGCCTCTGAGTCAGGTGAGAGCTTTTTACCTGACATTCACTCACTTAATAGGTGTGTGTTTGGGATTGATATACTGTATATTGTACAGGGAGTGTGGAAGGTGGATGACAACAAAAGTTTTTATAGGTGCCACAGAGTGCATTGATTCAATGTGTTAAATAGTTTGAATTGAATACTAAAGTTCTTCCGAAACAAATGAGATTTGTTCACTTTTAGGGGACTTTAAAGAGGACAGCGGTTGTTGGTTCTCCGAGCCCATGAGACGGGACAGTGGCGGCTTAACTCCAGTGGACCAGATCCCATTATTAGGGGGTTCCCTGCGACCCCACAGCCCCTCTCCTCTTGCCCGGCCCATGACTACACCCCTCACCACCTGCCCACACCCCCGCTACATCCTATCACCCGGCGAGGCACACATCTATCATGGATACGCGGAGAGTCTGACAGACCCCAGCCCATATTACACGTCCCGGCCTGTCAGACTCCACGGACATACCTCGACTCCGCCCATAACCCCGCCCTCCCGCAGGAGACACCGCCTCAAGCCTCCCTGCACTCCTCCTCCCCCCTCCCGTAAAGTCCTGCACCTCCTTCCCAACATCACACTGACCCGCAGCAAGAGTCACGAGAGTCAGTTGGGACACCGCATTGAAGACACACCCACAAACAAGTAGGTCACAATGAGTAGTATTTAACCCTATAAAGGCACTAATGTTATTTAACCTTACAAGGGGCACTAATGGTATTTAACCCTATGAAGGACACTAATGGTATTTAACTTTACAAGGGGCACTAATGGTATTTAACCCTATGAAGGACGCTAATAGTATTTAACTTTACAAGGGGCGCTAATTGTATTTAACCCTATGAAGGACACTAATGGTATTTAACTTTACGAGGGGCACTAATGGTATTTAACCCTATGAAGGACACTAATGGTATTTAACTTTACGAGGGGCACTAATGGTATTCAACACTATGAAGGACACTAATGGTATTTAACTTTACGAGGGGAACTAATGGTATTTAACCCTATGAAGGACACTAATGGTATTTAACTTTACAAGGGGCACTAATGGTATTTAACACTATGAAGGACACTAATGGTATTTAACTTTACAAGGGGCACTAATGGTATTTAACCCTATGAAGGGCGCTAATGGTATTTAACTTTACAAGGGGCACTAATGGTATTTAACCCTATGAAGGGCGCTAATGGTATTTAACTTTACAAGGGGCACTAATGGTATTTAACCCTATGAAGGACGCTAATGGTATTTAACTTTACAAGGGGCACTAATGGTATTTAACCCTATGAAGGGCGCTAATGGTATTTAACTTTACAAGGGGCACTAATGGTATTTAACACTATGAAGGACGCTAATGGTATTTAACTTTACAAGAGGCACTAATGGTATTTAACCCTATGAAGGGCGCTAATGGTATTTAACTTTACAAGGGGCACTAATGGTATTTAACCCTATGAAGGACGCTAATGGTATTTAACTTTACAAGGGGCACTAATGGTATTTAACCCTATGAAGGACACTAATGGTATTTAACTTTACAAGGGGCACTTATGGTATTTAACCCTATGAAGGACACTAATGGTATTTAACTTAGCAAGGGGCACTAATGGTATTTAACCCTATGAAGGACGCTAATGGTATTTAACTTTACAAGGGGCACTAATGGTATTTAACCCTATGAAGGACGCTAATGGTATTTAACTTAGCAAGGGGCACTTATGGTATTTAACCCTATGAAGGACACTAATGGTATTTAACTTAGCAAGGGGCACTTATGGTATTTAACCCTATGAAGGACACTAATGGTATTTAACTTTACAAGGGGCACTTATGGTATTTAACCCTATGAAGGACACTAATGGTATTTAACTTAGCAAGGGGCACTTATGGTATTTAACCCTATGAAGGACACTAATGATATTTAACTTAACAAGGGGCACTAATGGTATTTAACCCTATGAAGGACACTAATGGTATTTAACTTTATAAGGGGCACTAATAGTATTTAACCCCATTAAGGGTGCCAATGGTATTTAACTTTACAAGGGGCCCTAATAGTATTTAACCATATGAAGGACACTAATGGTATTTAACTTTACAAGGGGCCCTAATAGTATTTAACTCTATGAAGGACACTAATGGTATTTAACTTTACAAGGGGCCTTAATAGTGTTTAACCCTAGTAAGGACACTAATGGTATTTAATTTTACAAGGGGCACTAATAATATTTATAGTTCTCATCCCCCATAGGCAGCAATGGTCCTGAGATGTAAAAATCACACCATGACCTGTTTGCAGAAGACAGAAGTGTTTTGTTTTTGGCACAAAGGTGTTCTTTGAGCTTTTTATGATTATAGTAGAACCACTGAAGTCACACGCAAAGTTTTGACAATATTTTTGGTTCTTTTTCTGCACTTTGAACATCTCAGGACCATTGCTGTCTATGGAGGATGATGGAGCTTTCAGATTTCATCCAGAGGCGGTAATGGTATTTAACCATAAGTAGGGAACTAATTGTATTACACGCATGGGGGCCAAAGTGGAATTCAATCCTATCATGGTCACTACAATATTTATCCACATGTGGGGCAATAATAGTATTTAATTAAATGGAGAGAACTAATGGTATTTAACCCTACATGGGACACTGGTGGTATTTAACCCTATGTAGGGCACTAATGGTGTTACACACATGGGGCCCAAGTGGAATTCAATCCTACAATGGTCGCTATGATATTTATCCCCCTTAATTCTACTAATAAAGTACTAATAGTACAAAGATTTTCCCAACCATAAATATAATATATTTTCAAAGTATTATGTTGATGATGATGATGTATGGATTTGTTATCTAAAACTGTCAGAGTTTGTTTATACACAGAGAGAATTGGTTTAAGAGGAAAAGTGCTATTCAATCCTATGATGGTCACTATGATATTCATCCCAACGAGGGGCAGTAATAGTATTTAATTCTATGGAGAGTACTATTGTAATTAACCCTACATGGGGCACTAATGGTATTTAACCCTAAGTGGTGCACTAATGGTATTTAACACTACATGGGGCACTAAATATATTTAACCCTACGTGGGGCACTAATCGTATTGAATCCTAAATTGAACACTAAAGGTGTTACACACATCAGGAACCAATGTGGTATTCAACCCTATTATGATCACTATGATATTTAACCCCATGTGGGTCACTCGTGGTATTTAAGCCTACTGCTTTTGCAATGCAGTTTATTAAGGTCTTTTAAATATTAAATCTAATTATCAACTGAAATGTCTTGTGCACAAACTAATCTGATTGTTTGAGCATATAGAATTACTTTGTCAAGTCACCTTTTTTTATAAGGATTAATACAATGTAGAGTGTGTTTGCTGTTTTAAAAGAGTGAACAGTTAATAATATTAAAACTCAGATAAGAAATTTAATGTCACAATGTAATTAAATACTAAATAAACTGTTTAAAGCCTCATGGATGAAATATTATTTTCAAAGAAACATAAACACACTTTTTTATTTCTTTATTTTCTCCCAATGAAGTCTTTTTGCTGAGACTGCAATTTAAACATGTTTTAATATGATTTAATATTGATGTCATTTTAAAATAATAGGTTTTACAGGGGTAAATCATTAAATACTGCAGTCCGTGGAGTTATGCTTGTTTCTGCGCAGTGACTAATAGCAATCTGTGATCATCACACGTCCTGACCACTAGTGCCAACAATGTGACCACAGAATAACGACTCTTGTCTTGCCGGCTGTTTCGTGACATTTTTGTTAGTGTTTGCCGTTTCAACAGCTGTTTTAGCTATTTGACGGCCAGTATTTTAATCAAAAATTTGACAAAATGTGTCTCATGAACCTTCTAGTCTTAAAGCTTAGGCTTAGTGCATTTATTTAAACTTTTGATCAATAAAATGTAATATATCCAATTACATTTTGGCTGGCTATATATACAATTATATATTTTTAACATTTCCCAAGCGATGTTTAACAGAGCAGGAAAGTTTTCACACTTTTTCCTATAATATTCTTTTCTTTTAGTCTTGCTTTAGTTTGGATGGAATAAAAACAATTTTTAATTTTTGTTTTTATTTGATGTCAATATTATTTTCCCCCTTAAGAATTTGTTTATTCTATTGACTACTAAATAAACCAATGTCGTCCAATGACTTGCCAAATTAACATACATTTTTTAGTTCACTTAATTAACCTAGTTAAGCCTTTAAATGTCACTTTAAGCTAAATACTAGTATCTTGCACAATAACTAGTAAAATAAAATTTACTGTCATCATTGCAAAGACATGAAAATGTGTTATAAGGAAATTAGAAAATTAAATTAAGAAATTAGTTATTAAAACTATTATATTTAAAAATCTCTTTATTTTCTCCTTCTCTTCTCTTTATTTTCATTCTTCGATTAAATATTGTTTGATTTAATTAAAATAAATTATATTACAATTTATGGGTCAGTTGGCATAATCCCTTTATTAATCTGGGGTTGCCACAGTGGAATGAACTGCCAATTTATCGAGCATATGTTTTACGCAGCGGATGCCTTTCCAGCTGCAACAACTGCAATCACTGGGAAACATCCATACACACTCATTCACACATATACACTACAGACAATTTAGCTTACCCAATTCACCTATAATGCATGTCTTTGGACTGTGGGAGAACCCTGGAGGAAACCCACACGAACACAAGGGGAACATGTGACGTTGTGTGGACGTAACCACTATGATATCTATCATACGTTGGATATCATACGTTTCCAACACAACATAAATCAACCAAATATCAATGTAATTTGACGTTGTTATTGGACGTCAAAATAACAATATTCTTAGACACTCGCTAGACATTGAATTTTGGTCACCTGACTTCATGACCTAAATCTAACCTAAAATTAACGTCTTATGATGTTGTGTGCCTGCTGGGAATATTTCCTCAGTCAGTATGTGGGAGGGTTGGGCGATGTCAACCAATTTGGCATCGTACAACGTCTAATGTGAAACATTGCGATGGACGATGGCATCGTCGTCATAGGCTGCAGTGAATTAATTATTCATGAATAATTTATTAATTCATAACAAATTAATTATTTGTAGCCTACCGTTTCAACTACCTGACCCGCATGGTCTTTGTTTTACCCATAAACACATCATAAAAAAAATAAGTTACATACAAATGACCACCTGTCAATCACATTTTTCTGCGGGACTCTGGCATGAATAGGATAAGTGATCTGTGTTGTTATAATGGCGTCGACAAACTTGCTCAGTAAACGTACAAGCTTGAAAGCGAAAGATTGAAGCTGATTTAGTCTTTAGTCGACTGTCACAACCCCCCCCATCTAGCGTGATTTTGGCGACCGTCTGCCCCCCCATTGGCATCGTCTATCGGCCCAACCCTAGTATGTGGTTGAATCAGTTTGCCATTTTCTTATCCTTAGAAAAACTGACGAACCCTTCTGATAATTTGTGGAATCCTCTATAGAAGATGCACGATCAGAGGTTGAAAAAGCCTCGCACTGCAGACAAATAGAGTGACAGAATCAAAAAAGCTTTGAAATTGTGCAGTGAAAAGAAATAATATAGATTGTGGCATAAAACACATGAAAACGAAAGTATTGAGCCTGATTTAAAAATGTCAGGAGTAGACGGTACAAATATTTGTGTAAAAATGTAAGGAGTAAAGTATTGATACCAGAAAAATCTACTGAAGTACAGTAACGAAGTATTACTTACCATCTCTGAAGAAGACATCCCAAACATGTAGTGTTGGTGGTCCTCCAGCAACGTGGTTGAGAAACACTGGTATAAAAGATGGCTGTATTATTGTATATGATGACACGAGAAACCCATACCACTGTTTTGTCATGGCAAATCTTTAAATAAATGTGTAAAAAAATCAAATATATATATATATATATATATATATATATATATATATATATATATATATATATATATATATATATATATATATATATATATATATATACATACACACATTTATATTTTTATATATATATATATATATATATATATATATATATATATATATATATATATATATATTTATATATATATATATATATATATATATATATATATATATATATTTATATATATATATATATATATATATATATATATATATATATATATATATATATATATTTATATATTTATATATATATTTATATATATATATATATATATATATATATATATATATATATATATATATAAATATATATATAAATATATATATTTATATATATATATATTTATATATATATTTATATATATATATATATATATATATATTAAATTCCGACTTAAGATGTAGGCAAGGCACAAGCAGTTTTTACAAAACTAGGGGATTTCCTCAGATATCATCCAAATAATCAGCTTGAACAACATATTAGTCAGTCATATTTAACATATTTAACCTACTCAATGATCCCCCTTAAGTAACCCTATCTGTCTTTATTCCCTCTTAGATGTGTAAAGAAGAACAAGCTGTTTCTGAACGTCCAGATTAATGGTAACGGCTGCGAAGACTCTCCATCCCGATCGCCCACTCTCTCCGTGCGGACCCCCGGAGCAGCCCCCGCCACGGCCCCGTACACTTTACCAGGCACCCCGACACTACAAGAGGAGCACAGCGGCCTAAGGAGTGAGTTCAACAGCGCAATTACAGCATCGGTCCATCTCCAGCTCAAATCCAGCAGACTGCAGTGAAGTGCCTGAGGAATGTTGATCAGACTGAGGTCACAGTTCAGCCTCTCAGCATGAAGAGGAAGCTTTCACCTGCGCTCCACACACACACATACACACACACATACACACACACACACGGTTGCAGCCGGTTTTCAGCAGTAAATGATTCACCAGCAGCTCTTTTAGAAAAGCACAGGCATTTACGGAGAGTCTAGACAAGCGTTTGTTGTGTTTTTGGAGGTGCAGTGTTGATGGTGGATTTGTTATGTCTGGAATGGTGTTGTTTACAGATTCTACATCAAATCAAAGTCTTTAATTTATATCGTATTCGGTTTTATCTTAGCGACTTATATTGCATTGAAGGCACCTATTTTGTCAGATCTTGTGTTCCCTGAGAATCAAACACTGGAGGTGAATTGTGAGCGGTGGTTTTTGTTATGTCTGGAATGGTTTTGTTAAGAGATGATACATCCAGTTAGAGTTTTTAATTTATATTTATGCATTTTGAATTTGGTTTTATCTTAAGTGACTTAAGCAGGTCGCACACCAGACTCGCGCGCACATGACAGTTAAAAGTATCACACACCAGACGCGCACATTCGCATGATATTTAACATAAAACTAATCAGATGGCGATCTGTGGTGCGCCAGGAATATGAACAGGGTCCTGAGTCGTGGTTGGGCGCCGCCAACAGCCGCCGACTTGCTGCGCCGGTGTGTGTACCCTGATGGAAACCTATGTTTAGAATTCTGAAATGTTGGTTGGCGCTTCTGGTGTGTGACCCCCTTTGCATTGCATTGAAGGCACTATTTTGTCAGATCTTGTTTTCCCTGAAATTCAAACACTGGAGGTGAAGTGTGAGGGGTGGTTTTTGTTATGTCTGGAATGGAGTTGTTTAGAGATACAATATCAAATCATAGTCTTTATTTTGTATTTGTGTATTTTGTATTTGGTTTTATCTAAAGTAACTTAAATTGCATTGAAGGCACCTATTTTGTCAGATCTTGCATTCCCTGGGAATCGAACACTGGAGGTGAATTGTGAGTGGTGGTTTTTGTTATGTCTATTACGGTGTTGTTTAGAGATGCTTCATCCAAAGTCTTTAATTTATATTTATGCATTTTTTATTTGGGTTTTATCTAACGAGACTTACGTTGCATTGCAGGCATCTATTTTGTGACATGATTGATGGTTTTTGTTATGTCTAGAACGTTGTTGTTTAGAGATACTACATCCAATCAAAGTCTTTAATTTATTTTGTATTTGGTTTTTATCTTAGAGACTTATATTGAATTGAAGGCACCTATTTTGTCAGCTCTTGCTTTCTATGGGGACCAAACACTGGAGGTGAATCGTGTGTGGTGGTTTTTGTTGCGTCTGGAATAGTGTTATTTAGAGATGCTACATCAAATCAAAGTATTTCATTTATTTTGTATTTGGTTTTTATCTTAGCGACTTACATTGCATTGAAGGCACTTATTTTGCTTTCCCTGGGAATCAAACACTGGAGGTGAATTGCGAGTGGTGGTTTTGTTACGCCTGGATTGGTGTTGTTTAGAGATACTATATCAAATCAAAGTTTTTACTTTATATTTATGCATTTTGTATTTGGTTTTACGTAAAGCAACTTACATTTGCAATGAAGGCACCTATTTTGTCAGATCTTGTGTTCCCCGGCAACCAAACTCACAGCCTTGATGTTGCTTTTGTAGCGTCATGCTGTTTGAGCTACAGGGAGGCATTTAAAGTCTGTGTGAAATCAAAATCTACAGTGTTTATTTTGCTGGCACACATAGTTGTTCTTTAGGTAAACAATTAATCCATGAAAGTTAATCCACTAAAAAAAAAAAAAAAAGTGTTTATTTTGGTAATCTTTAATCAAAGTCTGATCATTTGCTTCTGTGTTTGGAGTGGCGATCCTTATCTGTTGACGTCAGCCACAATATTCTTAACCACACCACTATTACTTTTAGTTTGCTATGAGGGAATGATGTGCAAAAAAGAAAGCCACGAACCCAACTCAACATTCCATTTCAGTTAAAAGTGCATCAACATACTGAAATAAATGTCTCAGCAACTTTCAGTTCATGTGGAATTTAAAGGGTGTTGCACAGAGGATGTGCCGCTTAGCGCCTCGCCACGCAAAACCTCGCCACGCAAAGCCTCGCCACATAGCTCCATGCATTTTAGAATTTTAAACATAGATTTTTAGCAGAGCACACACACCAGTCCAGCAAGTCGGCGGCTGTCCGTGGTGCACAGTTACGACACTGTTTATATTTCTACTGCGCCACAGAGCGCCATCTGAATAGATTGATCGGCCTGTATAAAGTATTTATTTAATTTAAGTGAAGTTTATTTATACACTAATTTTGAGAGGATCACGTGCTTATATTGCTTGCGGCTGGTCCCGCATTATCCAATTTATGATTTACCAATCAGACGATTCCTAAGCCACTATAAATACCCTAAGTTCCATATAACAGCCATCTTCGTTTTGAAGAATCCCCCCTTCCACCCCTACTTCTACTCCATTCCTAGACGAATGGCACGGTGGCCCAGTGGTTAGCGCTGTTGCCTCACAGCATGAACGTCACTGGTTCTAGTCCTTACCAAGCCAGCCGATGTTTCTGTGTGGAGTTTACATGTTCTCCCCATGCTCACGTGGGTTTTCCTCGGGTTTCCTCCCACCGTCCAAAAACATGCAACTTAAGTTAATTGACTAATCCAAATCGCCACCATAGACATGCTCCTAGTAAGTAGTTATCTCTTAAGAGCAATCACTATCTGTTCATTAGCTACTACAGCAGGGGAGTTCTTGAGCTCTACCTGAGCTCAAACTCCCCTCTTGCCTTGCAAACGGGAGGGAGCCCTTGACTCGAGGGTCTTATGAGTTCAGGGGTCTCTCCTGGGACAGCATGCCAAACAAGCTTTATAATCAATCATCAGCTAAGTGTGAACTCTTGAAATTCAACCTATTTAAATACAGGGCCTTGCAATGCGCAGGTCTGATATTGCGAGTCAACAAATGGGGACTTTTACATATAGCATCTTTTGCGCGCTCAGTTTGTTATTTCAAATGGAGATGTGCGGGTTCAGCTTGCAAATAGGAAGGGATGCACATGTGGTATGTCACGCTCACGTTTTCAGGCACAGCGAGTTGAGAAAAACATTTCAGAGTGCCGCGAGCAAACCAAGAGTCATGTGACAGGAACCAGCCAGGCAGCTTCACACATTGTATGGAATTACGCAGTAATAATAGTAGACTGATTACCTCAGATTAAGGATTTAACAAATGCAGATGCAGATCCTCCCTTAGGGAAGATCATTACATCACTTTCACCTCACATTTAGCTTCGACTTCGGTGCACTTGTTCAGCCCAACACAGGGTAGAATTCTCTCACTGAACATAAAAAAAATAATAAAATCAAATAGATAAATAAATAAAAAATAACTAAGGTGAAGCTATAAAGCAAACAACCCTGTGGCATTTATATGAAGTTGATATTGGGATGCTAGTCTTTAAACTTTTTGTGTAAAATTGATCCTTTTTTAAACTTTAGAGTTTTTATGTGAATGTTTATTAAATAGTTTCACAGAATGTTTTTTTCTAGCCCTCTAAAACCGCCCCAGAGTCTAATGTGACCCCTAGGAAAAATTATTTTCCCGCCCCTGCCTTTAAGGGTGCTTTCACACTAGCACTTTTGGTCCACACCTGGGTTCATTTGATGTCAGAATTTGGTTTGTTTGGCTAGAATCAACACAGTTTTTTGGGAAGGTAGATGCACCGTTTACCCGATTATAGCACATATACATGGTAAAACTCAGATTTTTGTTAAATGTCATCTTTAAACTGTCTCTATCTGTTTTGTCTCTAGATAATGTTACTGTCCACCGTAGTTCACCTCAGGCTCTGAGGAGAGACATTGGGCTGGCCGTCACTCACAGGTAACCCCACCTTCTGTCAACTTACTTAACCAATCAAAATCTTAGACTGGAAATATATGTAGAATTCTTTGGTAGAGACATTTTATTTAAAAAGGTTTGTTCATGTGTTTCCAGGTTTTCTACAAAGTCTTGGCTATCTCAGACATGTCAAGTGTGCCAGAAAAACATGATATTTGGGGTGAAATGTAAACATTGCAGGTGAGTAAAAATAAGTATTTAAAGGCATAGTCCTTGTAGAAATGAGACTTGTCACCTTTATGGTTTTTATCTTTCGTTGAACATAAAAGAAGGTGATTTGAAGAATGTTTCAGTTCCTGTTGACTGTAAAGGCAATGGAAACTGAAACTGTTTGTTATTTTGAATATTTTGGATAAGTTTCACTTTTTTAAAGTAACTTTCTTGCGTTTTGTGAGCATATCTTAAAGATCATTACATGTTTTTAATTGTGAAAATATTTTCAAGACAATTAATAAAATTTTTCATGATTTTCCTTCAAAATACACTAAAATCAGCAGCATATGTATATTTAGTATAATAAAAACTAAATAAGTATTGAACACATCATGTTTTTTTCCTGGGAATAATATTTCTAAAGGAGCTGTCGACATGATATTGAACCAGATTTTGGTTAAAAAAAAATCTTGAAAATGAGTTATGTATAATAACAATGGAATGACACAAGGAGAAAGTACTGAACTACTGACACATATTTAATACTTAATATAAAAGGCTTTTTTGGTGATGGTAGCATAATGACGCCTCTCATATGGAGAATGAAGTCACATGAATTGCTCAGGTGTTAGTTTTTCTCAGACTTCAACAGAGTGTAAACATCTTGATGGTTCTGTGGCTCTCGTTTACAAATCTGAGCCTTAATTTGCATTTTCTATTGGGTTTAAGTCAGGTGATTGGCTGGGCCATTCTACAGCTTGATTTTATTTCTCTGAAAGCATTTGAGAGTTTCCTTGGCTGTGTTTTGTATCATTGTCTTGCTGAAATGTCCAGCCTGGTTTCATCTTCATCATCCTGCTAATGTAGATGTTGGACTGAAGCAAATAATCTTCATTTACAATGACGAGCGGCAAAGGTTTGCTGAATAACCACTGAGAGATTTCAGCTGCTGTCTGGACTTTCATGCCTTTCTACACCTTCCTTTCTTCATGTGTTCAATACTTTTTACCTTCGTTTTATTTAATAATTATATTGGCTATTATTATTATTATTATTATTATTATTATTATTATTATTATAGTGAGGCGACGCAGTGGCGCAGTAAGTAGTGCTGTCGCCTCACAGCAAGAAGGTCGCTAGTTCGAGCCTCAGCTGGGTCAGTTGGTGTTTCTGTGTGGAGTTTGCATGTTCTCCCTGTGTTTGCGTGGATTTCCTCCGGGTGCTCCGGTTTCCACCACAGTCCAAAGACATGCGGTACAGGTGAATTGGGTAGGCTAAATTGTCCGTAGTGTATGAGTGTGTATGGATGTTTCCCAGAGATTGGTTGCAGCTGGAAAGGCATCTGCTGTGTAAAACGTGCTGGATCAGTTGGCGGTTCATTCTGCTTTGGCGACCCCGGATTAATAAAGGGACTAAGCTGTCAAGAAAATGAATGAATATTATTATAGAAAAACCTGTATGTAAAATTTTCATTTATCTATTTTGTTTTATTTTTACTACTGTTACATTTATATTATTTTATTTTTTAATCTTTTTTTGACCAGCATGTTTGTGTTTTCACAGTCGTCTAAATGCATATCACTCAATCACATGTGAACTTTTCTTCTGGTAGATTAAAGTGTCACAACAAATGCACTAAAGAAGCTCCACCATGCAGAATTTCCTTCCTGCCCAGTAAGATTCTCTTATCAGTTGTTTACATATAAAGCAATCATCATTCATCGCTCATATTTCGAATAATCTTATCTATGTCTCTCAGTCACAAAGATTCGCAGGACAGAGTCTGTGCCCTCAGACATCAACAATCCTGTGGACCGTCCACCTGAAGCGCCACAGTTTGGCACTCTACCGAAGGCAATCACAAAGAAGGTACTGACAACTGTCTGACAAAAGTATTCACCCTTCTGTGAATTTTCTTCTCTTTTTGAAATATTTCACAAATTATGTTTAACAGAGGAAGGAATTTTTCACAGTATGTCCCATAAAAAATTTTCTTCTGGAGAATTTTCTTAGTTATATTTCTTTAAAGTCTTATTTGTTTTATTTCAGCAATAATAAAAGCAGTTAAAAAAATATATATATTCAATATTCAAAAAATATCAATATTATTATCCCCTTTAAGCAGTATTTAATTTTTGATTGTGTACAGAACAAACCACTGTTATACAATGGCTTGCCTAATTACACAAACTTGCCTAATTAACCAAATTAAGCCTTTAAATGTCACTTTAAGCTGAATATTAAAAAACATTTTTTGTCAAATATTATGTACTGTCATCACAACAGATAAAAGAAATCAGTTATTAGATGTAAGTTATTAAAACTATTATGTTTAGAAATGTTATGTTTCCATTAAACAGAAATTTGGAGAAAATATTTAGAGGGGGGTTAATAATTTTGACTTCAACTGTGCCGGCATACTACAATATGATTTAGTATTCTATTTATTATTGTATATTGTGCACATAATATGCTTTCTTGACCTCTAAGTAGAGTAGACAGCATCTGAATGTTTGTTATCACTATGTTTCTGCAAACCTATTTCAAACTTCGTTTTACTTCAAAGCAAGGAGTAAAAATAATACTTGGGCTTCAGCCACTGGTTGATAAGAACAAAGATTACAATGGCGCATTATGTTGCTTGATAAATTATTTATAATTTAGACAGAAAAATTGTGTTTGTAGAATAAAAAAATATATTTGTGAGTATGTGAGTAATTTTACTTACTTGTGAATATAATTCATGTTTGTGGAACTCTATGATTTATTTGTGAATTTCATTATATTTGTTTTATGAATATGTTTGGTATTAGTCAATTGCTTCACATTTGTTTGTGGATCGTATTATATTTGTTTAGAATTATGACACAATTCTTTCTCCATAGCATTCCTTAAATAAACATTTGAAAATAAATGTTTAAAATATATATTATTTTCGATATTATGGTGACTTTATGGCTCTAAAATTTACTAATTAAAATTTTGATTCGTTTCTCACAACATATAATGACATGATTTTTAAAATAACAAAATGAAATGAAAATACATGTATTAGTATCTGAAAGGACCACCTGTTTTGCAAAAAGTGGTATCATTTTATCCTGAAAGGGATAGTTCACCCAAAAAAGAATATTTGGCCATCATTTACTCACCCTTGACAGTTTGAGTTTTTTTGTTCTGTTGAACACAAAAGAAGATATTTTGAAGAATGTCGGAAACCACTGTCATCATCTACAGTTGAAGTCAGAATTATTAAACCTCCTGAATTACTAGCCCCCCTGTATAATTGTTCCCCAATTTTTCTTTAACGAAGAGAAGATTTTTTCTACACATTTCTAAACATAATAGTTTTAATAACTCATCCCAAATAACTGATTTATTTTATATTTGCCATGATGACAGTAAATAGTATTTGACTAGATATTTTTCAAGACTCTTCTATTCAGCTTAAAGTGACATTTAAAGGCTTAACTAGGTTAATTAGGTTCATTAACAAAATAAGTTAGTGGTTTGTTCTGTAGACAATCTAAAAATAATATTACTTAAGGGGGCTAATAGTTTTGACCTTAAAATGGTTTTAAAAAAACTGCTTTTATTCTAGCCAAAATAAAACAAAAAAACTTTCTCCAGAATAAAAAATATTATAGGAAATACTGTGAAAAATTCCTTGCTCTGTTAAACATCATTTGGAAAATATTTGAAAAAGAAAAGAAAGTCACAGCAGGACGAATAGTTCTGACTTTAACTGTATATTAGGAAAAACAAACACTATAGAAGTCGATGGTTACAGGTTTCCAGCTTTCTTCAAAATTTCAGTATGGCTTCTCTCTTACAGGATCAGCCGCCAGTGCTGAATCAGCTAGACTCCAGCAGTAATCCGTCCTCCACCACCTCCTCCACACCGTCCTCTCCTGCCCCCTTCCAGCAGAGCAACCCGCCCAGTGTGACTCCACCACCAAACCCCTCACCAAAAGGCCACCGGGACAACCGCTTCCACTTTCCAGGTAAAGACCCATAAACACTAGCTGGGAATGCCAAAATTCAAATAGAATTAAAATTCAAAATTCAACTAGAAAAGAATTCAAAACTGCTTTTATTCTAGCCGAAATAAAACAAACAAGACTTTCTCAAATCCCTTAATTACTAATAGGATTTTATGCTTGCTTTTTACCCACACCAAAATTCAAATAGTAATCCCTTAAAGGTGCAGAATGTAATGCTAATAATGTGAGTTTGAAGGCTATTTTATTAGCCGTACTAATGAAAGCAGCAGCACATAGTTAATCTCAGATCTGGAAAATGAAATAAACCCTTTGAAATTAAACTTTAGAACTGTGACTCAGTGCAATCCAACACATATCAGTGATTCAGTATCTCCATTTAATAATGTTAAAGAGGTTTAATATGTATTAATTACATTATAAACCTTAACATTTCATTGGAAGCGGCACTGGAGGTTGCATTTTTATCGTAGACGCATCCATTGAGAGCCTTCCTGACTGAATGAATGAAATACGTTGTTTTCCAACAAGACAACCCGGGGTGCTGAAATATAATTGGGTAAACCGGCATTGGGTGGGTTAAATAACCAAAACAAAGACAGACTTTCCGGCACGTAATGCACATTTTCAAAGCAGAATATCTGACTTTAGCATTGTTTTTCAGATAAACAAGAATGTTAACTCTTTCATATCTGCAAGCATATTATGGTATTTTTTTGCTTTAGAAGAGTCAAACACTTACAGCACTTTTCATTCGCTTGAAGGTATTTATCCTTGCTTTTTACGCATACCAAATTTCAAATCAAAATCGCTTCATTTGCTCAAACTTTTCGGACATGGTGCAAAAAATAAGATTTAATGAAAGTAATTGAAATGGAAATTAAACTAATCAGCTCTCTCTGTTATGCTTGGCTTGTTTACCCTTGTTAGTAGGTTACCAATACTACAATCAGCCACTCATAAAATGTTTTTTTTTTTTAATGCAAACTTTGAAAAGATTTGCTTAACAGTAGGATGGAAACCGGACTACTGATGCTGCAGTAAACCAATGCATTAAAGAGGTCATGAACTGAGATTGACTTCATCTATTGCAATACCAAGATCAGACCGTTGAATATTGTAATATAAATATCTTAAACATTTCAGAAATCAAATCTTTCCTGTTAGTCGAAAAACTAAGCCAACTAAGATAATTATGTAACAGTGGGGCTAAACTCTACCTCCACAGAAGATCAGCTCCTTAGAAGGGATACAGCTGCGGCCGGAAGTTAACAAGAAGTATTTCTATTATTGATTAAAGTATTGTATTTTATAAATATCTAGCCCTACCCCAACACTAAACCCAACCATCACAGCAATATAGACACAGTCTATAATCTCCACTGCCCTATGCTAATTAAGATGAATAGCCTTTGGAAAAGAGTATACAAAGGAATTTACAACAAAAATTAATCATGTACATGAAGTACTTTTTAGCAGTTGGGATGTTTTAAGAGCTTTGGGATTACTCTGTATAGAAGTCAGGGAATCATTAAAAAAATTTAGATCAATGAAAAATAGTTAAATATTTGGTACAGTTAGCATACATTTTGTTTTGTGGATGTGGTACTTTTCAAATAAAATAATAGTTTTTGTTATTTTGTCCATTTCCAATAATCCATAAATAAAACCATTTATCGGTTATATTGATACATTTATAATATACACTTCAAAAAGTGAAACTAAAGAAGTTTCAGACCACATGAGTAAGAGCTGGTCATTTGTGTACTTAATTTTACCGTAGATTTGTTCACAAAAAATGGCCAAATTCTCCACATATTTTCAGAAAAATCAAAACTGGATGATAATGTGCTGACTATATTGGATATGACAGTAATCCAACGGTAAGTTTCATTCCAATTCTGCAGTGAGGATGATCAAAACAGGACAGAAAATACTACTTATTATAAATACTTAAACATTATAGAACAGTAAAAAATATATCAAAAAGGCAGTTCATGACTTCTTGAACAAGCACTACTGCAGTTAATACATAACAGACAGTTGAAGTCAGAATTATTAGCCCCCCTGTATATTTTTCTCCAATTTCTGTTTAAATGTTTGACTTTTTTTCTCAACACATTTGTAAACATAATAGTTTTAATAACTCATCTCTAATAACTCATTTCTTTTATCTTTGTCATGATGACAGTAAATAATATTTGACTAGATATTTTTCAAGATTCTTCTATACAGCTTAAAGAGACGTTTACAGGCTTAACTAGGTTAATTAGGCGAGTCATTGTGTAACACTAGCTTGTTTTGTAGACAATCAAAAAAACATTGTTTAAGGGGGCTAATAATATTGACCTTAAAGTGTTTTTAAAAATTCAAAACTGCTTTTATTCTAACCAAAATAAAACAAATAAGACTTTCTCCAGAAGAAAAAATATTATAGGAAATACTGTGAAAAATTCAGTTCTCTCTTAAACATCATTTGGCAAATATTTAAAAAGAAAACAAAATTCACAGGAGGGCGAATAATTCTGACTTCAACTGTAGCTGAAATATTCCTGGAGAAATGAAAGCTGATATTCAGGACTGCATGTCGCTCTGACTCAACACTAAGCATTATGGGACATCACCTCTAACCTCTGTCCACTTCCTGTCTGTCTTCCTCTCTTCCTGTCTTCATCCTCTGCGCCAAAGCTGCCTGTTATTTTCAGCACCGACAGCAGTTTATCTTCCCTGGTGAGTTTCAGAGTCTGCAATCTCCATGTCTCATATATTGACATCCAGGATCCAGTGAGCCGAATTTTTATTTTTTTATTTTTTTTTTGTAAACATTTTCACCGCATGAGTGAATTATTTCAGTGCTGTTGTTCTACTATTAGTAATATAATATAATAGATCACAATATATTAGTGTCGCCTCACAGCAAGTAGGTCGCTGGTTCGAGTCCCAGCTGGGCCAGTTGGCATTTCTGTGTGGAGCATTTGCATGTTCTCCTCGTGTTGGCATGGGTTTCCTTCGGGTGTTCTGGTTTCCCCCACAGTCCAAAGACATGCGGTACAGGTGAATTGGATGATCCAAATTGGCCGTAGCGTATGAGTGTGTGTGAATGCGAGAGTGTATGGGTGTTTCCCGGTGCTGGGTTGTGGCTGGAAAGGCATCGGCTGCGTAAAACATATGTCAGAATAGTTGGCAGTTCATTACGCTGTGGCTATCCCTGATAAATAAGGGACTAAGCCGAAGTAAAATTAATGAATATATAATATAATATAATATAATATAATATAATATAATATAATATAATATAATATAATATAATATAATATAATATTCATTTTCCTTCAGCTTAGTCTCTACTTCAGTGGTCGCCACAGTGGAATGAATCACTAACTATCCCAGCATACGTTTTACCCAGCGGATCCCCTTCCAGCTGCAACCCAGAACTGGGAAACACCCATACGTTCTCACATTAGGGCCAATTTAATTTACCCAATTCACCTATAGCGTGGTAGTAGTAGTCATAGTTGTAGTAGTAGTAGTAGTAGTAGTCATCGTATTAGTAGTAATAGTCGTCATAGTACTTGTAGTAGTAGTAGTCGTTATAGTAGTGGTAGTAGTAGTCATAATATCCGTAGTTATAGTAGTAGTCATAGTCGTCATAGTAGTAGTATTCGTCCTAGTAGTAGAAGTAGTAGTAGTCGTAGAATTTGTAGTAGTAGTCATAGTAGTAGTAGTATTCGTAGCAGTAGTCGTAGTAGTAGTAGTATTTGTAATAGTAGTCATAGTAGTAGTAGTAGTAGTCATCGTAGTAGTAGTAGTAGTATTCGTAGTAGTATTAGTCATAGTAGTAGAACTCATAGTCGTACTATTTTGAACATTTTTGTAGTTATAAAAATAGAAACAAAGAATAGCAGACTAAAAATGTAAATAGTTTTTAGTAAAGAACTTCTATATTATAAAGCAAATAAAATATAAAAGTCAGTTGTAGTAATAGTAGTAGTATTTTAAACATTTTTTTATTTATAAAAACAAACATAGAAAAATTGAAATTAAAAATAGTAGACTAAAACTGTTATCTTGACAGATGAATATGAGCAGATAAAAATGCAAGTAGTGTTCGTTTTTAAACTAAAGCTGTAAAAAACGGCTTGTTAAATGAAATAATGCTGAAGTAAAATAACAAATATCAGATTTAATAATTCAATCATCAAAGTTAAGTAATAATTCAATTAATGAATCCATATAAAGATAAGTAGTAATAATATAGTTCATCCATTTTGCCCAATTTTGTTCACATTAATAATCTACAAAAATAAAACAATTTTATTACCAAAGAACAAAAGAAAAGCACTAGTACACTGTAAAATATTATATGATTAATTAGTCATGACGACATATGGTTTTAGTTCATTATAATTTATTAAGTTAATCATGTTCTAACTTATTTTTATTAGTTACACAAGCTGTTTTAAGTCAGTTTAATATAATCCATTGAAAAAGTTCAATGGACTCATAAGGTTAATTTGATTCAACTTAAAAATGTAAGGCAACCCCTAATTCTTTACAGTGTAGGTGTTAATTTGAACTATAAAAATACTTATACATCTTTATTACATAATATATACACTGGGAAAAAAATGATTGATTGGATTTACTCAATTCTTTTAAGGTAAGTGGTTGCAAACAATTTATATGGGCTGAATTTAAACCAACAATGAACCATTTTTTTCCAGTGTAGTAAATGAAATACATTTCAGCATTCAGCTATATTTCAACTCCAAATGGTTTGTCTGTTCTTTATTTTTTTTTGTCGGGTTTGAAGTTAAGTGAACTCCTAAAATACAAATCATAGCACAGCCTGAAGTGAAGTGTTTTGCATGTTTTGCATGCTGAGGTTTATTCAGGTTTTGCTAGAGAGTGATTGTTTTTTGTGAGAGGAGCTGCCCCCTGCTGGTAACTTATGACACTGCACGTTATGTTGAACAATAATAATAAAGTTAGTAACTGTTAAAAATAAATAATTAGTGTGCCTTGTAACAAAATGCAGGGTTCCACACAATTCACTCATGTTGCCCAATCACAAATCAATTAAGTTAACATAACAAATTTAATTGGATTGAACATAAAACAATTTAGTTGTCCCCCAAAAATCTCAAGAATTGGGTTGTTTCAAATAATTTTAAATAAGTAATTTGAACAAGCAGCAAAATCATTTTTTGAGTGTATCTGTTGTTTCAAATGCGATGAGTTGATCAATATTTCCATTTTGCTATTGACAATTTTTAGATGTGTGCAGTTCCAGCATCCTTCACTCAGATGGACTTCCAGACACAGTGTAAGTGACTGAAATGTAATGCTGCTTATCAGAATATCATACATAAATATATTATCATATATTTCTGTATATTCTCCATTCAGTCATTAGTGTTTCTTTTCTGCACAGTAATGAGATCGATCCATCAGTGGAAGAGATGCATGCAGAACAAGATGAGGAAGATGACCGAGAGGTGAGATGCGTGTGGATCATTCAGAATTAATACATGTTCATATTTCGATTTCTGAATTGTGAAGTTTATGGATAAAAAAAAATGTAATTTTCTTTATTACAAAAATGCTATGAAAAATATTACCTGTTGAACAAAATAATTCAGAAATAAAATATCATAATTAGTACGTTGGTATTTAAAAACGAGACATGTTGAGGACACCACTCATTTATTCATTTATTTTCGACTTAATCCCTTATTTATCAGGGGTTGCCACAGCAGAATCAACCACCAACTATTCTGGCACTATAACACACACATAAACTACAACCAATTTAGATCATCCAATTCACCCATAGCGCATGTGTTTGGACTCTTGGGGGAAACCGGAGTACCTGGAGGAAACCGACGCCAACACCAGGAGAACATGCAAACTTCACAATATTATATATTTAACTTGATTGAGTTTATCTTTATATATATATATATATATATATATATATATATATATATTCTACAGATCAAACCATCGTTATACAATGACTTGCCTAATTACCCTAACCTGCCTAGTTAACGTAATGAACCTAGTTAAGCCTTTAAATGTCACTTTAAGCTGTATAGAAGTGTCTTAAAAAATATCTAGTCAAATATTATTTACTGTCATCATGACAAAGAGAAAGTAAATCAGTTATTAGAGATGAGTTATTAAAACTAATATGATTAGAAATGTGATTCCGTTAAACAGAAATTGAGGAAAAACTAAACAGGGGGCCTAATAATTCTGACTTCAACTATATATATATATATATATATATATATATATATATATATATATATATATACGGCATATAAAAACTATTCAGGAATGCATTAACATATTAAAAACTAAAATAAAACTAGCAAAACCATCAATCAATGAACTAAAAAGAAAATAAGATTTATAGCAAATGTAAAAGAAACACTCATTTTACAATCCCATAGAAATAAACAGTTGAGTTTTACCATTGTTTAATCTATTCAGCCGATCTATGGGTCCTGCGAGAGCACTTTTAGCTTAGCTTAGCATATACTATTGAATCTGATTAGACCATTAGCATCTTAGAGTCAAGCTTTACAGAAGACAAAAGCTTTAAATAGAAAAAAATTGTAGCAAAAAAAAAAAAAAAAAAAAAAAAAAAAAAAAATATATATATATATATATATATATATATATATATATATATATATATATATATATATATATATATATATATATATATATATTTATTTATTTATTTATTTATTTATTTATTATTTATTTATTTTATTTTATTTTATTATTATTTTTTTTTTGATGCTAATGGTCTAATCCGATTCTATGAACTATGCTAAGCTAAAAGTGCTCCCAACATACCTGAAGTTTGGCTTAATGGATTGAGGACTTGTTAAATGAGCCTATTTGCAAAAAATTGGAGTGTTTCTTAAAAAATATCATTGGTATAAAATATATTTAATTATTTATTACAGTTGATCTCCAGGTCTGAGGTTATCACTTTTTGCTAGCTTTAGCATAGATCATTGAATTTACTATAATAAACTTGTTAGTAGAGCTAAGAAAATTTATAATGGTTTGTTTTCTCTCTACCAGGAACTGGAAGAAGAGGAAGAGGAGGAACTAGAAGCCGAGGAGGAGGAGGAGGAAGAAGAGGCAGTGGAGGAAGAAGATGAGGAGGAAGAGCTGGAAGATGAAGAGGACCTTGAGGATCTTAACGGTGGCTCAGAAGGAGAGTGTGAAGGAGATGAGCTGGACGACCTGCCGAGCGCTCGAGGGGGCCACTGGAAGGGCCCAATCTCCCGAAAGGCCAGCCAGACCAGCGTGTACCTGCAGGAGTGGGACATTCCCTTCGAGCAGCTGGATCTAGGGGAGCTCATCGGGAAGGGCCGCTGGGGGCGTGTTCACCGTGGCCGCTGGCACGGGGAGGTGGCCATCCGGCTGCTGGAAATCGACGGAAACAACCAGGACCACCTAAAGCTCTTCAAGAAGGAAGTGATGAACTACAGGCAGACGCGCCATGAGAATGTGGTGCTCTTCATGGGAGCCTGCATGGCACCTCCACACCTCGCCATTATCACCAGGTAATAGAGCAGAAGGGGCTGCTGGAGATTGTTTTGGTTAGAGCTAGGCGATTTAAAGCAGTGTTTCCCAACCCTGTTCCTGAAGGCACACCAACAGTACACATTTTCAACCCTCCCTAATCAAACACACCTGAATCAGCTCATCAGGACATTAGAAGTGACTCCAAAACCTCAAGTTAATGGGTCAGATAAGGGAGACATCTAAAATATGCACTGTTGGTGTGCCTTCAGGTACAGGGTTGGTAAACACTGATTTAAAGGTCGGGTGAAATTAAAAAAAAAAAAAAACAGTTTTTTAGATGTTAGTATCAGTATTGTTCATTTGTAGGATATCTATTAGCTTATGCGTTCCAAAACAGTGGCAAAAATTCACATTTAGAAGATATTTAGAGATGTTATTGTACAAGATTTAAAGTTCCCATGAAATTAAAATAAAATATTTTAGGTGTTAGTATCAGTATTGTTAGTTTTAAGGACATCTGTAATCTAGTGTACTCCAATACCATGACAAAATTCACCTTTAGAAGATATTAAACTGATTTAAACATGTAAAGCTTGTAGTTTGTCACTTCCACCTAAATGGTTCAAAAGTTTTATCCACGTCACCTCATACTTCAGTTTCTCATCAAATCTGCTGACCAAACAAATACTCTCTAGTGTCTGACATGCCCTGCCCCCCTTAAAGACGCTTTTCATTTGATACGCTTGTGCTCAACCACTCTCATGGGTAGAGCGGTGATTAAACAAAACGCTATTGGCTGTTTTAAAAAAGGGCAGAAGCTACACTGTCTCACCCTCTTTTCGTAATTCATTTGGTATTACATCAAACATCAAAAATGCACATTTCAAAGCACTTCACAGGACCTTTAAAAAGTAAGTTCACCCTCAAATCCTGGAGTCCTTCGTTCGAATTTGGAACACAAAGTAAGATATTTTGGGTTAAATCGAAGAGCTCCCTCATCCTCCATAGATAGCAAAGTTCCAGATTTATTAAAAATTAGGAAAATCACCCCAAAAAACATCCTCATAACAGACCACAAGTCTTCAATCAGAATATTTTCAAGTTACAGGAATCCATTTGTCTGCACTTAAAACAAAAACGACAACAGTTTCTTCTTAGTGTGTGTATAGTACTGCTTTTTGTTATTTCATCTTCATTTACAAGTAGCAGGGGATTTACAGCTACTGTATATTTCTGTTCGATTGCATCCCGTCTTTTTGCAAACTGCTGTTACACCTAAAAACATTTGAATAATCCCTTTGTCCCGCCGTGACATCATACGCGGCAGTAGTAATCGTTTTAAACTGTCACTCACTGTATATTGCATGTATTCACAAGCACTGTGCAGTGACATATACTGTACTATTAGCCCAAATTCATGCCAGGAAAGTCTGTTAGATCACTTGCTTTGGTCCGGACTGCTGGGTCTCCACGCGGTCTTAAAATGTCTTAAATTTCAAAAACAGGCCTTAAAAAGTCTTGAATTCTCTGAAAGATTGACGTGTAGGTCTTTAATCATTTTAAATTGGTCCTTATTTTTTTAGCAAAACTCTTTTATAACTAATATTATAACAGTCTGCTGTGCATACATTTAGCTTATTAAAGTTTTATAGAGGTTTTTTTAAGTTATGTTAAAGTTTGTTAAAATGTTATGTTAATAATTATGTTATATTAAAATTTGAATGTATATAACTAGGCTCTGCTTGATTTGACACATTTACAATAGATTTAAGAGTTCACACTTAGCTGATAATCAATAAAGCATAATTGGCATGCTGTCCCGGGAGAGAGCCCTGAGCTCGTAATATCCTCGAGCCCGGGGCTCCCTCCCGTTAGAAGGGCGAGAGGGGAGTTCGAGCTCAGGTAGGTCTCGAGAACTCCCCTGCTTGTCGCCGCGTGAGGAGTGTAAACTAGGGTTGTTTTCGGTGATAATTTGGTTTAGTCGATTGGCTATGGTTTATGTTTTTGGACGGTGGGAGGAAACCGGGGGACCCGGGGGAAAACCACGCGAACACGGGGAGAACATGTAAACTCCGCACAGAAACACCAACCAGCCCGATAGGAGGTTGCGCCAGCTGTGTTCTTGCTGTGAGGCAACAGTGCTAGCCACTGGGCCACCGTGTCGCCCTATCAGAAAAAGGGGGAGGAAGTAGGGGTGGAAGGGGTGGGAAGCTTCAAGACGAAGATAACAAGAGTGAAAAACTCTGGTTATTTATAATGCTTCCGTAATTATCTAATGGGTCAGATTATGGAGCTAATGAGGGGCCAGCCGTGTTGATCATAAGCACGTGATCCTCTCGAAATTAGTTTATAAATACACCACACTAAAATCCTGCCATTTTCTAAGCAGTTTAGTAGTTTTGATCAAGACTGAGGTTGATTAACAGATTTATGCAAACATATTTAAAAAAAAAAATTTACTTGATGAATTTTTACAGCAGTTTAATTCAGAGTGTATCATGTGTGTGTATTGAGTTTTGTTTTTTTGTTTTTTATCCAAAGCATTTTCCCAAAATATGTGTCAAAATAAGATTTGTCACCAAAAATCATTCTGCTAGCTGAAACAGAAAAAGTTATGGCCAAAACCACCCCAGAGTGGATGCAAACATCCCCAACAGTACATAAGGGTTAAAAAGGTCTTAAATTTGACTTGGTGAAACCTACAGAAACTCTGGGACCAAGCAAAATGTTGACCTCTTTTTACTTAGCGCATTTTACTTTAACACTGGCCTTTTTGCAAGTGAACATAAAATTGTACTCATGTGCTAAAATCATTCTTTTCACCTAGAAAACATGTTTCTCTACAGCTTCTGCAAAGGCCGGACGTTGTATTCTGTTGTGAGGGACACAAAAAACACACTGGACATCAATAAGACTCGGCAAATTGCGCAGGAGATTGTGAAGGTAGTGTTTATGTTTATATGTATTTTATTAGGTATCTGAGTGAGTGTGAAAAGCTAAAGTCTGCTTGTGTTTTAGGGAATGGGCTACCTTCATGCTAAGGGCATCGTTCACAAGGACCTTAAATCCAAAAATGTGTTTCACGACACAAACAAAGTCGTCATCACTGACTTCGGCCTCTTCGGGATCTCTGGAGTGGTTCAGGAGGGACGGTAAGTTACTACAGTATGTTGAGGTGTGTTCTCATTTATCTCAAATGACGGTCTCAAATTTATTCAATAATAATGACTTGCACATGCATATATTTCATTATTTTATTTAAAACAAACATTGTTAATGACCATCAGAACGCTACTTGGTTTAAATGTGCCTTCTGGTTTGTCCATAGCTAAATTGTTTACAGTAGAGCTTGTCACTCCAGGCAAATTAGCCTTTATTGATAATTTTGGGCCATAAATCTTCTCTTCAGCTGCTCCTACGTACATCAGATTCAGTTTCATCCATATCTGTATTCTCAAGGTTTACAAAGGGATAATTTTATACAGAATTTACCTGATTATATACACCATTTTATTCTTCAACAATTTGTGATTTTTATTTATTTTTTTGTTCCTGGTCATTTGCAGATTTTCTGATTTATGGTGTCCTGATTTAAAAGATAAGAAAAAAAACTTTGTAAAAACTTACTTTAATGCCAAAAATGAAACAAAAATTTTAAATCTAATTTCATTCAATGTTCCAATATTATAAATGTATGCAAATTAGCACATATTCAATCATTAATATTTAATCAATTACTCATTAGCATATTCAAATATAGCATTTTTTTTTATTCCTAATGTAATAAAATCACCTGCAGTGTTTTGTCTTAAAGCAGGAGTGCCCAAACCTTGTCCTGGAGGGCCAGTGTCCTGCATATTTTAGCCCCAACCCCAATTGACCCTTTCTGGTGGCTATGCCACACCCAAAAACCACCACACACCAATCGTGGCTTAGCTACCGTAAGTTTTGTGCGTATGGATTGTGCAAATCTGATACCCGATATCCTAAAAGTTTGGATGGGGTGGTGGAATTTTTTTCCCTTTCCAAAATCTAAAACCCAATGGGAGAAATGCCAGCGTGAATCAAGCAGTGTGAGGAGCTGTAAAAGCAGCACAATCCAGTCATTTTCCATCAGTTTCAAGTTACAAATATTTGGATTACTCATCAACAGAACAAAACAGAGATGTGATCACAAACTGAGCACAGAACTGAAGCATCAATATACTTCACCTGCAGCTGTTTTTCAGTAATTTATAACCCTCGTGTCCATGTCAGAGCTACAATTCACCGATGTTTTCATCTATCTTTTGGAAGTTGGAGCTAAACTATGCAGGAACACTCCATTTCTTTTGGAAATAGGCTCATTTCACAACTCTTCTAGAGTTAAACAGTCGAGTTTTAACATTTTTTAATCTATTCAGTCGATCTCTACTCTGGCGGGAGCACTGTTAGCTTAGCTTAGCATAGATCATTGAATCAGATTAGACCATTAGCATCTCACTCAAAATTTTCAAAAAAGAGTTTAGATCATGTAAAGCTGGACTCTTCTGTAGTTACATCATGTACTAAGAACAACGGAAATCAAAAATGTTGCTCTTTTCTAGGCCAATATGGCTATTTTCAGGCACTGCATAATATCATTGCGCCTGCTGCAGCCATAGTACTGCAGCAAAGTTCTTTGATTAATACGCTGGAATGAGAGAATAGTTCCTAGCCATATCGGCCAAGAAAACAGCAAATTTCCATTGGTCTTAGCACAAATTGTAAATGTAGAAGAGTCAAGCTTTAAATAGGTAAATTATAAAATTTTATTATAATAAAAAAAAAATATTTTTTATTATTATAAAAAAAAATAAAAAATTTAATTTGAGGGAGATGCTAATGGTCTAATCCGATTCAATGATATATGCTAAGCTAAGCTAAAAGTGCTCCCTCCAGACCCAAAAATCATCTGAATGGATTTAAAAATGGTAAAACTCGTCTGTTTAACCCTTGAGGAGCTGTAAAATGAGCCAGTTTCCAAAAAAAAGTGAAGTGTAGTTTTAACAGGACTGTTTTATTTTCTTTCCAGACGTGAGAACGAGCTGAAGCTTCCTCATGGATGGATCTGTTATTTGGCTCCAGAAATTGTGCGTAAAATGAGTCCTGGAAACAACGAGGACAGACTTCCGTTTTCAAACGCTGCTGATGTTTACGCGTTCGGGTGAGCGGTATATAATATTATTTAGTCTTGTGTTGTCCTGGGTGAAGCAGCACTGACCTGAGACCTGTATCTGCTCTGTTTAAGCACCATCTGGTATGAGCTGCAGGCGCGGGACTGGCCCATCACCAGTCAGCCCGTGGAGGCCACCATCTGGCAGGTGGGCAGCGGAGAGGGCATCCGGAGGGTCCTGGCAGAGATTAACCTGGGCAAAGAGGTCACGGTGAGTGCTGGGATTTAAATATGTCTATTATATGATGCGTGAGAAGCGGGAGGGTGCAGAAATGACTCTTTATGCCAAGAGTCAAACCCAGGCCACCAGGAAGAGAATAATGTAACTTAACTGCTACACTGTATACAATAAGAGTAGTAGTAATAATTATAGTAATAATAAATACAAGTAATAATTAAAGTGCCCAAATATTAATATTTACTTTTATAAAGTAGTATTTCTTAAACGTTTTTAATGGGTTATTATTTTGAAGGGCATTATAGGTATAATATATCAAATAAAGATATATTATAATGGTAACACTTCATCATTATGGCCCTTTTTACAAGATGTAAATTAAGTCTCTGATGTCCCTAAAGTGTGTATGTGAAATTTTCGCTCAAAATACTCCGCAAATAATGTTTTATAACTCTTTGAAACTGCCCCTTTTTGGCTTTGATCTTAATTGTGCCATTTTGGTGACTGTCACTTTAAATTCAAATGAGACTGTTTATTTTAAAAGTAGGTGGAGCTACAAATGCCTGTGCGTCAGCATAGTGGCAGACATACCCACCAACACTCCCGGGAGCTCACGTATTTCAGATCCATCTGCCGCCACCCTCCTGTTTTGTTATTTCTCCCGCAAAACTCCTGTTATTTCACCCCTCCCCTGGTTCTCAGCTTTTTGGCACAGTTTGTAACACCCCCGGGTCGCCAACTTTGGTATAGTATCCGATTGTGGCGGCGCCTGAGACACGTTCCATAGTACAGTTACTAACACCACAGTACAGTTACTAACCCAGTTCTCAAATGTGTTATATAGAAAAAAAACACACCGCATTCAACCCTGCGCGCCCGAAAACCTTCCTCCCCCACCGCATTTCAATATCATATTGTTGTTTCGTAACATCTCATTTTTACGAGGTGGGTCATTAGCCCAACGCTCAACCCCCAACCTGGAGGACCAAGACATACACACATACACTACGGACGATTTAGCTTACCCACTTCACCTATAGCGCATGTCTTTGGACTTGTGGGGGAAAACCTGAGCACCCAGAGAAAACCCACACAAACACGGTGAGAACATGCAAACTCCATGCCAGCCGACCCAGCCGGCGCTCGAATCAGCGACCTTCTTGCTGAGGCAACAGCACTACCCACTGTGCCATCATGCCGCCCTAATTTCAAGGCTTAATTAGGTTAATTATGTCTTTGGACAACAGTGGTTTGTTCTGTTGCCAATCAAGAAAGAAAATGTTAAGGGGGCTAATAATATTAACCGTACAAATTGTTTTTTTAAAACTGTGTTTATTCCATCCAAATTAAAAGAAATAAGACTTTATTCAGAAGAAAAAATATTATAGGAAATACTGTGAATATTTTGTTGCTCTGTTGGAAAATATTTTTTAAAAATTAAGATTTTACTGGAGAGCTAGTAATAATTTTGCCTTCAACTGCACGTGTATGAAGGAGACAGAATAAGGAGTGTTACCTTATACTTGAGTCAGAATGAGTTCTGAGTCTGGATTGCTGTCTGTCCTACAGGAGATTCTGTCCGCCTGCTGGTCGTATGATTCCCGTAACCGGCCCACATTCACTCAGCTGGCAGACATGCTGGAGAAGCTGCCCAAACTGAACCGACGTCTGTCTCACCCAGGACACTTCTGGAAGTCTGCAGAGTACGTGACCTAGAAAGTGCACATTGGATAGACAGGACAACAGAACACTGCTTAGTCGGCAAACAGAACCTCAGACAAATCACAGGATATGTGTTGCTCATTTGGTTCTGGGTTACTTTCTTTAAGGCCAGGGGTCACCAATGTCGGTCCTGGAGGGCCGTTGTCCCTGCAGGCTTTAGCTCCAACTTGCCTTAACACACCAGCCTGGATGTTTCAAGTATACCTTGAAAAGCTGCGGTCACACTAGAGTTTGAGCTTGCAAAATTCTGTCGTGCGGCGCTGCGAAAAGGGGTGGGATTAAACAAGATGATTAGATATTTAAAAAAGCAAGCGATTGGTCCATGTTTTAAATTTCTGTCCAGAGAGGTCCTGTTTTGATCCTCGATTGGTCTCACGTAGTAAAGTGATGCGATTTCGCAGGTCAGAGTTCACCAAGCTTGAACTTTGCACCGCATTCACATGCGAAACTTGACGCATTCGCGTGTGAATGAATGGAAGTCTATGGGGAGAAAAGCCCAATGTGACCGCAGCTTAAGACATTGATTAGATTCTTCAGGTGTGTTTGATTAGGGTTGGAGCTAAAATCTGCAGGACACCGGACCTCCAGGAACAAGTTTGGTGACCCATGTTCTAGACCTTCTCTTTGATAAGAGAATTTTTAGCCTGTTCACTAGAATAATTTTTATTCTCAGCATCAGTCTAAGTTTTAGATAAACCGGCAACTAAACTGATAAGGTCAAGGTCAACTTTATTTTTTTAGCACCTTAAAACAACATGAATGTTGACCAAAGTGCTTCATAGACATGGCAAATAATAAACAATTACAAAAAAAGACAGTAAATAGTACAATAAATTAAAATATAAAAATATTTTTAAAAGATCTCACATTTTATCAAGCGACAATCTCTGTTTTACCTAAAAAAGGGGAAGACCCTGTAAATTGTGGTTTATTTCGACCTATATCTTTGCTCAATGTTGATTGTAAGATATTGGCAAAGGTTTTGGCCCGGAGATTGGAGAATGTTCTTCCTACCATTATAGATCCAGATCAGACTGGTTTTATTAAAAAAAACGATTTCTTTTTTTAATATACGTAGAGTTTTTGATATGATCTATTCTCCTGACTCAAATAAGCATATGCGGGAAATGTTAATATCTCTAGATGCTGAAAAAGCTTTTGATAGAGTGGAGTGGAGGTATCTTTTCAGCTGTCTTGAGAGATTTGGTTTGGGTCCAAATTGAGTTGCGTAAAACTTCTATATGCTTCTCCTTCCTCTTCTGTTATTACAAACTACATTAGTTCAAAGTCTTTTAAATTGGGTCGAGAAACTAGACAGGGTTGCCTTCTGTCCCCTTTATTATTTGCAGTGGCGATTGAACCTCTAGCTATTTTTCTGAGGTCAAACTCAGATATCCAGGGTATGTCTAGGGGACACAGAGAGCACTGTCACTCTATGCAGATGACCTGCTTTTATTTATTACAGATCCTCAAAATTCTCTCCCTCACATTATGACTGCTCTTGAGTATTTTAGGTATATTTCAGGATATAAACTCAACCTTTCAAAGAGTGAATTACTTCCCATAAATCAAATAGTAGACTGTGCCAGTCATGAGTCCTAAAAAAATCCAAAAAAGTTATAAAAAAAAAAGTTTTATAAGAAAGCCAAATAGAAGTAGTAGTTTTTGACAGAAAAAAAAACAAAAACAAACAAACAAAGAAACCCACTTAATGTAGGCAAAGCTCTAATACCTAATGCTATTGTATTGCAAAGTTTTGAAGCATAAACTGAGTAGATCTGTCTCCTTTAGTTTTCTAGCAGGATTTAGGGACAATTAACACTTAACTATTAACAATTAATTATTTCCTACGATAACAACATACTGTAGGTTATAGAATAAATAAAATAATTATTCTGTAATCATAATATATGTTATGACACAATCAAAAAATGATCGGTTGAATTGTTCTTTAATTAACTGCAATTTAGTAATTATTATAAATATTTCTTTCAATAAATCAATTATAGCATTAATTATGCTAAATATTCAAATAGTTTGCTATTGATTAAAATAATAAGAATTAATGTGCATTTGTTATATTTTTAATAATCTGTTTTGTTAAAATGCACCAAAATATATTGGCCAAATTCACGGAGAAATTAGTCAAAAAAATCCATTTTCAAAGTACGGTGTGCTCATTTATGCTATATATACTGTATATATATATATATATATATATATATATATATATATATATATATATATATATATATATATATATATATATATATATATATATGTATGTATATGTATATGTATATGTATGTGCGTGTATGTATATATATATATGTATGTATATATATATGTATATATGTATGTATATATGTATATATATATATATGTATGTATATTTATGTATGTATATATATATATATATATATATATATATATATATATATATATATATAAATACACATATATATATATACATGTATATATATATATGTGTATTTATATATATATATATATATATATATATATACACAATTCACAACAGTCAATAATTGTAAAACACCTTGAATCACAAACAAAAAAGAAAACTCCTAAATCATTGTATTGTTTTTACAGTGTGTGAACTCCTAACCACAGACCTATCAGTTTCTCTCTCTAACCTGCTTCTCTTTCTGTCTTGTGTTTGTATGTGTGGTTGTGTGTGTTTTTTTCTCCTGGGGTTGTATAGGTTGTAGCCGCGTGCCTGAAACATGAGCAATGCAAAACACAAACCCGGCTCTGCCTTGCATGCCTGCTGAAAGCCTGACCTCTACTGGACTTACAAACTAACACGGCCTGCTCTTCCATCTCTGACTTTCTTTGAGTCCTTTGTGTGTTTGAGGACTAGAGACTGACCTGGCAACGCAGACAACAAAACTCTTTGCCTTTCTTCAAACTCCTACTCCTAATATTATTCTTATTATTTTTCTGAGTGCGCGACTGGTTTTCTTTTCCCCTCTCGCTCCGTGACGCATTTCTCGTCGGATTAGCAGGATTCAGTGACACTTCAATGCAAAGTTCTACTTCTCTCGCTCTTTCTCTCCCCTTTTCCCTTCTTTCGTGGTCTTGGTGCCTCTTAGTCCTGTGCGACATGCGCTGATTCTGTCTCCGATGGGCTAGTCTGGTTCATGCTAACACACTTTTAGTTGTCACACTTCCTCCACGGAGACTGCTAGTAGCTGTTTTCCTTCACAAATGATGATGTTCTTGACGGAAAGTTGTCGAGTTGTAAGGGTCCAACCAAATGTGGGCCCTTTCTGAGTACTGATTGCAAAAATGAGCCAAAGAGAAGCGTGTACGACTTCTCGCCTGACGACATACAGTGTCCTCTGCTAGCATCAGCACATATTGGTAAATATGAGCAAAGAATTATTTGTGTCGTTTAGCCTTGTGATATTTTGCTCTGAATATTAACAAAATCTTGATCATTGAAAATAAACAATTGCAAACACGGCACAGTTTTTGACTTCAACTGAATTTTATAATAATTATTAACTATAGATAAAATTGTTAGACATGCTGTGAAATGCTAATTCTTTTTCAAATATTAATTATTTACAAATAAGTGCTGTTTAATGGAGAGACTTTTATTTCAACAGTAGTTTTAATAGTTAATGTCTCATAACTAAGTTATTTTGTCTTTCCTATGATGACAGTATATAATATTTAACTAGTTATTTTGCAAGATACTATCCAGCAGACCGCAAAGTCATAAGGCGTTAATGTTAGGTTAGATTTAAGTCGCCAGCGTCTAAGGACAGTTTTATTTTTTACGTCCAATAACGATGTGAAATTACATTGATATTTGGTTGTTTTTTGGTTGTGTTGGAAAGTGAATAAAATCAAACATCAAGCCAACATCTTAAACCAACGTCATATTGATGTCAGATACTGAAATGTAGTCGTCAAGTATGGCAACCAAAAATCCAACGTCCGATAGACGTCAAATTTGTAACGGCCACACAATGTCAAGCTGTAACATCATTAGAAGTTGATATTTGGTTGTTTTTAGGTTGTATTAGAAAGTGACCAAAATCCAACATCGAGCCAACATTATAAACAAACATCATATTGATGTCAGATACTGACATTTACTCAAGTGTGGCAACCAAAATCCAACGTCTGATAAACGTCATATTGGTTAGGCCCACTCAATGTCAAGCTGTAACATCATTAGACGTTGATATTTGGTTGTTTTTAGGTTGTGTTGGAAAATGACCAAAATCCAACGGCGAGACAACATCTTAAACCAACGTCATATTGATGTCAGATACTGACATTTAGTCATCAAGTATAGCAACCAAAATCCAACATCTGATAGACATCATATTGGTAACGCCCAGACAACCTCAAGCTATAACATAGTTAGACGTTGATATTTTATTGATTTTAGATTGTGTTGCAAAGTAACTAAAATCCAACGTCGAGCCAACATCCTAAACCAACTTCAAATACTGACATTTAGTCTTTAAGTATGGCAACCAAAATCCAACATCTGATAGACGTCATATTGGTAACGCCCACACAACGTCAAGCTGTAACATTATTAGACATTGATATTTTGTTGTTGATTTTTTTGGTTACGTTGTAAAGTGACTAAAATCTAACGTCGAGCCAACATCTTAAACCAACGTCTTATCGACGTCAAATACTGACATTTATTGGTCAGGTATGGCAACCAAAATCCAACGGTATGGCAACCAAAATCCAACGGCTGATAGATGTCATATTGGTAATGCCCACACAACGTCATACTGTAACATCATTAGACGTTGATATTTGGTTGTTTTAAGGTTGGGTTGGAAAGTAACCAAAATCCAATGTTTAGCCAACATCTTAAACCCACGTCATATTAACGTCAAATTTTGACATTTATTCGTCAGGTATGGCAACCAAAATCCAACGTCTGATAGAGGTCATAGTGGTAACGCCCACACAATGTCAAGCCGTAACATCTTTAGATGTTGATATTTTGTTGTTGATATTTTGGTTACATTGGAAAGTAACCAAAATGCAACCTCTGTCCGATGTTGGACATTGACGTCAGCATGACGTTGGGTTCTGATGTCAACCTGATTTTCATTTCCAAACAAAATGCAACATCCCATGATGTTGGGGTACAACATCAATCTGACATCATGTTGATGTCCTTTGCCTGCTGGGTAGTATTCAGCTTAAAGGGCAATTTAAAGGGTTAAAAATTTAGTTTTTTTTCTAAAGGTGGCTAATAATATTGGCATTAAAATGTAAAAAAAATGCTATTATTCTAGCCAAACAAAAAGAAATAAGACTTTTTCCAGAAGAAAAGATCTAATATTTTTTTAACTGTATATTGCCATTAATTGCTAATGAACTCAAGTTTTGTGTTAATATTTTTAGTAAAATAGGAAAAGGTTCAACAATACAAACAATTTTGTCATTTTTTGTCATATTCACCAATGGAGCCAGTATTAGAATAGAAGTAGTAGCAGCGGGGGGGCACTGTATGTGAATGATGAACCCAGCAGAAGTGTTTCATAAGTGGTGTAAACATGAGCTCTCATGTGTGTTTGTGTGTAACGTGCGTGTTTGTAATGTTGTGTATGTGGAAGGGTGTGTGTTTGTCTGTTCTGTGAAAGACTGGATTTTGTGGTGGTTCGAAAATATCAATGACGATGTAAAATATTTATGTACAAATATGGTTTATTTATTGTACAGTCAATGAACAGAATTCTTTTAATATTTATATGGACATTTTATATAAATCTAAATAAATATATATACTGTAAATCATGACATTTTGAATAGGTACTGCTGTGCTATCCCAGATGTAAATAATCTTTATATTTTTTCATGTAAGAAAGCAAAAAACAAACAAAAACAAACTAAAAAAAAGCGGAAAACTTTTTTTAGAATGGGTGGATACATGTCATGTACAGTCATATTTTTGTATTGCATGTGGCTACTGTACACAGTGTCTGTTCTCATCCTTGAAAGATAATAAAATTGAGCTTGTCACGTGTCAAATATATACACTTTTCATTGCGTAGAGTAGAATAGAATGTGTTTGTTGTTATATTGCAGTTTTAGTTTCTCATATTTCAAAATATTTCAACATCCTATGAAATTAATAAGACTTTATTTGAAGAACAAAGTAAGAGAGTTCAGCAAAATGAGTTTGAATGTTTGATTTCTCTTAGTGCCGTTAATGCCGGTAATAACCTCTATGTGTCAGTGTTACACCGTCTCATTCAGCTTCATACAGATAACCAAACACTTACCGGCCACTTTATTAGGTACACCTATCCAACTGCTTTCTAATCCGCCAATCACAGGGCAGCAACTCAGTGCATTTAGGCATGTAGACATGGTCAAGACGATCTACTGCAGTTTAAACTGAGCATCAGAATGGGGAAGAAAGGTGATTTAAGTGACTTTGAACGTGACATGATTGTTGGTGCCAGACGGGCTGGTCTGAGTATTTCAGAAACTGCTGATCTACTGGGATTTTCACACAACCATCTCTAGGGTTTACAGAGAATGGTCTGAAAAAGAGAAAATATCCTGTTAGTGGAAGATCTGTGGGCGCAAATGCCTTGTTGATGTCAGAGGAGAATGGCCAGACTGGTTCCAGCTGATAGAAAGGCAACAGTAACTCAAATAACCACTTGTTACAACTGAGGTGTGCAAAAGAGCATCTTTGAACACACAACACGTCCAACCTTGAGGCAGATGGGCTACAGCAGCACAAGACCACACCGGGTGCCACTCCTGCCAGCTAAGAACAGGAAACTGAGGCTACAATTCACACAGGCTCACCAAAATTGGACAATAGAAGATTGGAGAAACGTTGCCTGGTCTGATGAGTCTCGATTTCTGCTGCGACATTCGGATGGTAGAGTCAGAATTTGGCGTCAACAACATGAAAGCATGGATCCATCCTGCCTTGTATCAACGGTTCAGGCTGGTGGCGGTGGTGAAATGGTGTGGGGGATATTTTCTTGCCACACTTTGAGCCCATTAGAATCAATCGAGCATCGTGTCAATTGTTGTGTCCGGAAGTGGAAATACGTTGGATCTTTACTGAAACACGGCACTAGAACATTTTGAAAAAAGCAAAAAAGGGTTTATTATTCTTTAGTGGTTTTACAGCAGCATGTTACTGTTCACACTCTACAATCTCTCCAGATCTCACTTCACCTGCTATAACCCGGCAGCGCCCCTGTATGCAATCAATCATAGGCATTTGTACAGAACACACACAATTACAGCTGAACTTGAAAAATAACTACAACAACAGTAGCATTCAGCATAATGAACAAACTAAAACACTTTCTCTTGCCTTTTATTAATTCTTATTTTGGTGAACAAACACCACATCAATGCCACAGCCTACCTTTTTGTATTGTTGCTGACCATGTCCATCTCTTTATGACTTCCAGCAGGATAACGCATCATGTCATAAAGCACGAATCATCTCAGGTGATCATCTCTGGTTTCTTGAACACGACAATGAGTTCACTGTACTCAAGTGGCCTCCACAGTCACCAGATCCAATAGAGCATCTTTGGGATATAGTGGAATGGGAGATTATCATCATGGATGTGCAGCCGACAAATCTGCAGCAACTGCGTGATGCTATCGTGTCAATATGGACCAAAATCTCTGAGGAATATTTCCAGTCATTGTTGAATCTGTGCCATGAAGGATTAAGGCAGTTCTGAAGGCAAAAGGGGGTCCAACCTGATACTAGTAGGCCGGTGAGTGTATGATAATAACACAGTGGAACTGCTTTAGCTTGGTTGTGTTTATCTCACCATTATCAATTGTTAGCAGTAATTGATGAGATATATCACTCGCAGTTTACCAAAGAGTACCGCAAGGCTCAGTATTAGGACCAATGCCTTTTCATGCTACCCTTGGTTCATGACCAAGAAACTTGGAGTTATTTTTCTCTGTTTATTCTATTTATAGTATATTTATACTATTTATTGAATATTTATTTTATTCCCAGTTTATACTAAAGCATCCTGGTACCAGAGTTAAAAAATTAATAAATATAAAAGAGGTTTTCATTGGAACAAAAAAAAAAACCTTCTGCACATACAGTAATAACCTTGAAACTTCTTTATTATTGATGGAGTTTGAAGTGTTTGCCACTGTTTCCGTCATGCTTGCTTAGTTGGTTCCTGAAGATTGGTTTTCGAGAAGTATCGATTTGAGCATGCCGACCAACAACGTCAGAAGAGTAGAAAACATCCATCTTCTGATTCGCAGCTGAATCGCTTTTTGCAACATTAACATTCCTACTGAACTGAATCAACATTGACTAAAGTTCAATAAAAATATTGACTATAAATACTATATTCTATTATGTATAAGGATTACTTTATTATTATGTAGTAATATATAAAACTATGGGGTGACATGGTGGCTCAGTGGTTAGCGCTGTCGCCTCACAGCAAGAAGGTCGCTGGTTTGAGTCCCGGCTTGAGTCAGTTGGCATTTCTGGGTGGAGTTTGCATGTTCTCTGTGGTTTCCCCCCACTCTGTGGTTTCACCCCACAGGCCAAAGACATGTAAAGGTATAGGCTAATTGAATAAACTTAATTGGCTGTAGTGTGTGTGTGTGTGTGTGTGTGTGAATGTGTGTATGGGTGTTTCCCAGTATTGTATCAGTATACAGTATAATTAGGTGACACGGTGGCTCAGTGGTTAGCATTGTCTCCTCATAGCAAGAAGAGTCCCGGCTGGGTCAGTTGGCATTTCTGTGTGGAGTTTGCATGTTCTCCCCGTGTTCGTGTGGGATTCCTCCGGGTGCTCCGGTTTTCCCCACAAGTCCAAACACATGCGCTATAGGTGAATTTGGTAAGCTAATATTGTCCGTAGTGTATGAGTGTTAATGTGAGTGTATGGATGTTTCCCAGTAATGGGTTGCAGCTGGAAGGGTATCCGCTGTGTAAAACATATGCTG
>NC_079444.1:37048547-37146047 GCF_903798145.1 Danio aesculapii
GGATCATTATTATGCTGAAAATGAAGTTCACTGAAGTCCTTTCCAGAAGGAATGGCATAATGGTTTAAACCTATCTATATTTTTCAACGTTCACAATATATATATATACATACACACACACACACACACACACACACACAATTGAGGGCAAAATTATTAGCCCTCCTGTGAAATATTTATTTTTAAGTTTATTTTTCCACAGTATTTTTTAAGTCAGTATTTTTAGCCCCTTTAAGCAATATTATTAGCCGCCTTAAGCAATATTTTTTCGATTGGCTTCAGAAAAAAAAATGTTGTTTTAAAAGAAAGGAGAATAAAAGAAAACTGCTCTCTGTCTCTCACTCACTCATTCGCGCTCTCGGTTTCAGCGCATGCGCAGTCGTGCTCTCATCTCTCATCTGCACCGCTGCTGTGCTGCTGTTGCTGCTTCGCTGGATCGGAGGATTCAAACTTCCGGCACTGTCATGGCGGCATGCTGCTGTTTCTGACACCGACCAGACCGAGCACCGAGCCGGCCTCCGTTCGGGCCTCAGCACGGCGCGGTTCGAGAAGCGCAGGGGTCGGTAAAGGCGTCCTCTGCTTTTCCACTTCACCACCTTCATCATCCTCCTCTTCATCACCATCGGCGTGAGCGGCCATGGCGGCGCAAAAGCCCGTGGAGTGGGTTCAGGCCGTCATCAGCCGATTCGACGAGCAGGTCAGAGCTCATGTACACCTCTCTGCACGGATGAGGCTTTCAACACACTCTTTCTGATGCTCCCATGTTTATTTCCCACAAACCCGGGGAAGGCACGGGACAGAGAGTAGTTTAGTAGGACATGTTGCTCAGCATCATCTACTAAACCTGAAAGCAGTCTTATCAACACAAACAACTCCTTTACTGGCAGGAGAGTTACTAACCACTGATTTTAGTAGGACTGTAATAAATGACTGTCAACTAAATATTAGTATAATAGATCAGTGAATAAGCAGCTTTGTTGTTGTCCTGTCATTTCTGGTGTGTTTCCGGCGTATAGATAGTGTTTGGGTCACTTAACTTGGTCTGTAACGCCGGTAATTCACTGGACAGAGACTAGTCTAGCAGGACGTGTTGCTCAGCATCATCTACTAAACCTGAAAGCACAGTCTTATCAACATAAACAACTCCTATACTGACAGGAGAGTTACTAACCACTGATTTTAGTAGGACTGGAGTAAAATGATTGTCAACCAGACATTAGTGTAATAAATAAATAAAACAGTAAATGAGCAACTTTGTTATTGTCCAGTCATTTCTGGTGTGTTTTTGGGGTGAAGATAGGTATTAGGTCACCTCACTTAGTCTACAACGGTAATTCACTATAGTTTAGGAAGACGTGTTGCTCAGCATCATCTAGTAAACCTAAAAGCACAGTCTTATTGACGTAACACCTATACTGACAGGAGAGTTACTAACCACTGATTTTATTAGGACTGGAGTGAAATGACTGTCAACCAAATATTAGTATAATAAATAAATAAATAAATAAATAGCTCAGTAAATCAGACACTTTGTAAATTACCAGCCATTTCTGGTGTGTTTTTGGGGTGATGATAGGGTTTGGGTCACATATCTTAATCTATAACAACGGTAATTCACAGGACCGAGACTAGTCTAGCAGGACGTGTTGCTCAGCATCATCTACTAAACCTGAAAGCTTAGTCTTATCAACATAAACAACTCCTATACTGACAGGAGAGTTACTAACCACAGATTTTAGTAGGACTGGAGTAAAATGATTGTCAACCAGACATTAGTGTAATAAATAAATAAAACAGTAAATGAGCAACTTTGTTATTGTCCAGTCATTTCTGGTGTGTTTTGGGGTGAAGATAGGTATTAGGTCACCTCACTTAGTCTACAACGGTAATTCACTATAGTTTAGGAAGACGTGTTGCTCAGCATCATCTAGTAAACCTAAAAGCACAGTCTTATTGACGTAACACCTATACTGACAGGAGAGTTACTAACCACTGATTTTATTAGGACTGGAGTGAAATGACTGTCAACCAAATATTAGTATAATAAATAAATAAATAAATAAATAAATAGCTCAGTAAATCAGACACTTTGTAAATTACCAGCCATTTCTGGTGTGTTTTTGGGGTGATGATAGGGTTTGGGTCACATATGTTAATCTATAACAACGGTAATTCACAGGACAGAGACTAGTTTAGTAGGACTTGTTGCTCAGCATCATCTACTAATCCTGAAACCCCAGTCTTATCAACATAAACAACTCCTATACTGACAGGAGAGTTAGCGCCACTGATTTTAGTAGGACTGGAATAAAATCACTCTCAACTAAATATTAGTATAATAGATAAATATATCAGTTAATGAGCAACTTTGTTATTAAACAGTAGTTTCTGTTGTTTTTGGGGTGGGGATAGTGTTTGGGTCACTACTGTGGTCATTTACTTTATTGACCTTATTTTTAACTTAGTTCATAACAATAGTAATTCATGTGACAGAGACTAGTTTAGAAGGACGTGTTGCTCAGCATCATCTACTAAACCTGAAACCAGTCTTATCAACATAACTCCTTTACTGACAGGAGAGTTACTAACCACTGATTTTAGTGGAACTGGAGTAAATTTATTGTCAACTAAATATTAGTATGATAAATAGATCCGTGAATGAGCAGCTTTGTTATTATACAGTCATTTCTGGTGTATTTTTGGGGTAAAGAAAGGGATTGGGTCACCTAACTTAGTCTATAACAATGGTAATTCACAGGACAGAGACTAGTTAGGAAGGACGTGTTACTCAGTATCATCTACTAAACCCGAAAGCACAGTCTTATCAACATAAACAACTCCTATACTGACAGGAGAGTTACTAACCACTGATTTCAGTGGGACAAACTGGAGTATAATCACTCTCAACTAATTATTAGTATAACAAATATATAGATCAGTAATTGGACAATTTTGTTATTGACCAGCCATTTCTGGTGTGTTTTTGGGGCGAAGATGGGGATTGGGTCACTACGGTGGTCACTTAACTTTCTCTATTGACATATTCTTGACTTAACTTAGTCTACAACAATGGTAATTCAAGGGACAGAGACTAGTTTAGTTGGTAATGTTGTTCAGCATCATATACTAAACCTGAAACCACAGTCTTATCAACTGTATACTGACAGGAGGGTTACCAACTACTGATCTTAGTGTTGGGGACTGGAGTAATATGACTGACAACTAATTATTAGGACAATAAATAAATAAATAGATCAGTGATTGGTCAACTTTGTTATTGACCAAGCATTCGTGGTGTGTTTTTGGGGTGGGGATTGGATTTGGGTCAGTACTGTGGTTACTTAACTAAGACTGTCACAATGGTAATTCACTGGGCAGAGACTAGTTTAGTGGGTCATTTTACGTAGCTTCATTTACTAAGCCTGAAGTCACGTTCTTATCAACATAAACAACTCCTACAAACAGGAGAGTTACAAACCACTGATTTTAGATTAGGAGACTGGAGCAAAATAACTGCTAACTAATTATTAGTACGATGAATAAATGAATGGATCAATGATTTGGCAACTTTTGTTATTGACCGATCATGTCTGTTTTTGGGGATAAATGGTAATTTAACTCTGTCCTGTGAATGGTTAACCATCTAAGTTTACTAATACTAACATGACATAACAGAGTTTCAGTCAGAGTTTGAGTAATATGACTTTAATAAAAAATAATTCTTATTACAAAAAAATGAAAGAGGGATTGAAACAACAGTGTTATTGATCAATCATTGCGGTTGAGTTTTAGGGGTGGAGTTAGGATTTGGGGTCAATTGTTTTTTCATAACTCTTTCAGTAACAATGGTTAAGTAGCACGAAAGGACTAGACTAGTAGTATTATATAAAGCATCATGTTAAATTTTTTTTTATCATTTTTTAAAAGTCCAAACACCTGATGAGCATCTTAAAACACACATTTTCCCCATATGCATACAAAAAATTATAAATGGCACAAAAATATCTGAATATATTTTGTGCAGAAGCCATTTTAGCAGTAAACACGTCGACATTTTCCAGATGAAGGTGCGTGCATGAAACTGATTTCTTATCAGCATACATTCAGAGGGTGAAATATTGGTTGTAATTATTGACAGTGTGTTGCTCTAGGAAGTTTATATAATGTGCATAATTTATAATGAGGGTTAGCATTCATGCTTGCATTTCATGTTTTCTGTCCTACTATTGAACCAGTCCTACATCACATTTAATATCTCTTCAGACCTGTTTTTTGTTAGTAGGTTAGTTCAGATGATTTTCAGTGATGCGATCCATGATGATTTTAAAACAGTGTGAGGTATCTTAGGATAGGGCTGCACAATATATTGTTTCAGCATCGATATCACAATGTGAACATTTCAATAGTCACATTCCAAGGTATGCAATGTTGAGTCTGATTTGAAGTTGACCAGGAGCCAGAGAATTGTATCTAATTACTGTACTTATTTGGAAATATATAAGATTTATCCAAAAAAAAGTCTTAGACTTTTTCTCATTTCTTGTCCAAATATCTACATTTCAAAGCAAAAACAAGATTATTTTACTTACTCTTGGTGGGTAATTTTACTTGTTTTCAGGACAAAACTCTTAATTTGGATTTATTTCTTCTGAAGTTAAAATTAAAACAATATTTTTTACCTGATCTAAGAATTTCTTGATATTTGGACTATAAACAATACAAAGAAAAGCATCTATTTGCATTATGATTATACAGTTTCTGTATTTGAACACTGTTAGATTCCCCAGAATTCCCAAATCATCAAACAGTGCTATTCAAACTACCTTGTGAAACTGTATTCATATCGCAATATTTTTTGCAGAAAAATAAAATATTGCAATGTCTTTCACATCTGTGGATAGATTGTTTTGTTCCGAAACAGAGATTAAAATCGTTACAATGTTTATTTTTGTTCTTGGTGTGGTTCGCTTTCACACAGCAAAGTTTCTAAACAGACCAAAAGAGCTAAAACAAGTCACGTGCGAATAAACTCCCCTCACATTGGTCAGAGTTTCAGGGTGTATTTTGAGTCCTGCTCAGCTGTCATGTATCCTTATTTTAATTTATGTTGATAAGACATTATAAGCAAAAAGCTGCGCTTTAATTTTGACTGGTGACACCCACAGACATTGTCGCCAAATTTAGATCAGACTCTCTCATACATGGCTGTTGGCTTATGCATTATAGGCTTTACATTATAGAGAGAAATAACAGATAAACCAAGACTGCCGTTCAGTCAATTTTCCTAACGGATAAGCAGCTCTCGTTAATAGTTCAGCATGCTTTCACTTTCGTATTTGACATGAAACGGACATTTACCGGTAGGAATGATGACATCCCGCCCTACTCATAATTATATATTATTAGTAATATGCCTATTACATATCCATAATACACTGTGATATAGCCTGGTTCGGATCGTATTGCTTTTTCACTACAATCGATCCGCTCCAGAGTTCGTTTCAATCAAGCCGAGACCACCTCATTCAGGCGATCTCGGACCGATTGTTTTTGATCCGAGCCTGATTGCTGGATTCACATATGCCAAACGAACTGCGCTAACTAGGGAAACAAGACAGGTTACGAAACAAAAGTCTAGGTGTGAAAGAACCCTTAGTATTATACGTATAACTAATCCAGTGATGATTCTTTCTCTTTAGTATAAATTCTTTTGGTTTAAACATGCAGTTGTACTTCTGAAACAAGAGTATAGTTAGAAAAAAGTCATTGTTTACCAGAGACGTCTTGTAAATGGTTAAACTAGTATGTTTTCTTTTTGACTTTTATGAGCTCATTTAACTGCAGAAACTCATGCAAGATTTTGACTGAAATTCAACCAGACACCAAGAAAACATTGACAGACTGTCAGACACAGATTAATGTTGATTTCAAATGAAGTTGGGTCATTGCCACAGCTATATCACCCTGCAGCCCAAGACCGGTTACTCACTGAAGCTAAGCAGGGCTGAGCCTGGTCAGTCACTGGATGGGAGACCACTTTGGAATAACTATAGGTTGCTGATGGAAGTGGTGTTAGTAAGGTCAGCAGGGAGTGCTCAACTTGTGGTCTGTGTGAGTCCTAATGCCCCAATAAAGTGAAGGGGACACCATACTGTCAATGGGCACAGTCTTTTGGATGAGACATTAAACTAAGGTCTTGACTCTCTGTGGTCATTAAAAATCCCATGGCACTTCTCATAAAGAGGAGGGGTGTAACCCCGGTGTCTGGCCAATTCCCTCTATCCACCCTTATGATCATGGCCTTCCAATCATCCCCATCCACCGAATTGGCTCTATCACCGTCTCTCCACTCCCCCTATAGCTGGTGTGTGGCTGGCTGTTGTCTTGTGGCTGCCTTCGTATCATCCACGTGGATGCTGCACACTGGTGGTATTGTGGAGAGACCCCCCTGATGATTGTGAAGCGCTTTGGGTGTATGGCCATACCCGATAAATACCCTATATAAATACACACCTGCTCATGTTGTACTTTTAAATTTGTCTTTTAAAACTGTCTTTTTAACAGCATACGTCTGAGCATATAGAGAAACATGATGTTTATGAGCAGGTTAAATCGGCCAAACATGAAGAACATTTCATCCAATATTTCAATTACATGTCTAAACTAGTCCGAATACCAACACAAAAAAATCTAATGTTTTAAAATTTATTTTATTAAAAAAAGTACCCAAAAATATTGAGATCCCATTTTTTTTGGTCTGATTTGTCTACTCCGTATTCTTAAAGGTCATGCAGGCCATCTAGTCTACAGTTAGCACAGGAGGCAATGAAAAGGTCTTTTTGAAATGTTTGTTGGCTTGTGGGTCGTGGCGGATCATTGCAGTTTGATTAAAGTTAAGCAGAGATTAGGAGTGTTTTGTTGCTAAGCCTGGCCTAAGCTCTGGATAATCCAAAGTGCTGGCCAATGTGACTACAATCTCGCATCTCATATTCTGATAATGAGATGTATAGCACAATAATATACCTTTTTTTGTCATTTACAGTGTATACATTGACCACATAAAAATAAATAATAAAAATAATACAATTTGTGATTTTCATTAGTATTTTATTTTATTTTTTATTTTTTTTACATTTTAAAATATTTTCTTGAAATTTTACTCATTCGTATGTGATCATATTGATTCATTAATTTTCTTTCAGCTTAGTCCCTTTATTCATCAGGGATCGCCACAGCGGAATAAACTATAGGTGAACTGAATAAACTAAATTGGCCATAGTATATGTGTGTGGATGAGTGTGTATGGATGTTTCTCAGTACTGGGTTGCAGCTGGAAGGGTATCCGCTGTGTAAAACATTTGCTGGTTTCATTCAAGTTGGTTCATTCCACTGTGATGACCCCTGATGAATAAAGGGATTAAGCCGAAGGAAAATGAGTGAATAAATGAATGAAATAATCTAATCCTGCGACGTGACTATTGAGGTTGCACACATTGAGATTTTGATGCTCAGTCGATATATTGTTCAGCCCTAAGTATTACCATAAAGTATTTTGTGATAACACGACATAAATGATAGGGCATGATAGGAAATCATAGACTTTTTATTTTGTCCTTATGATGCCTATAGTTTTTTTTTTCCAGAAATTATTGAACTTGTAATTTTGGAAAGCAATATATTTGCTACTGTTTACTTTGTTGTAACCCAGTAAGCACATTTGTAAAATTATGCCATTTATTAAAAAATAGTTCAGTTTAAGTTATGTTTTATTTATTTTTTTCTACTCCTAAACAAAAATGGGAATTAGTTTTCAAACAATATTTTGGCTACTCTTATTCCACACAATGAAAATAATTTTAGACTAGAGCTGCATTTATGACAGCTCAAAAAAGACAAAGAAAGTGCTATTAAATTGGTTCATATGACTTATAGAGTTGAGTTATATATGTTCTAGGTCTGGAATATATTCTGAAGTCACTGATAAGTCATTTTTCAGTGTTATCTAGAGAGTATTTCTCCTATAAGTAGATTGAAATAACTTCTTAATGCTTATATTTGTTCCTGAACACTGTGTAACTCTGCTTCTTGCTTTGTTTTTTAGCTTCCGGTGAAAGTCGGCGTTCAAAACACACACACTAAAATCAGCACAGAACACAATAAGGAATGCCTGATCAACATCTCCAGGTACAAATTCTCCCTGGTCATCAGTGGACTCACCAACATACTGAAGAACGTCAATAACATGGTGAGTTAATAGTAATATTTAGAAATATGCAAACTGCTGTTTAAAAGACATGTCATTATTAATGTTTGGGCAAAGCAGATTTTTTAAGCATAATTTCTCCAAACTTTATCACATGATCCTTCAGTAATAATTCTAAAATGCTAATGTGATGTCAAAGAATTATTTATTATTATCACTGTTGAAAACAGTCTCTGCTTGTTTTTTTGCAAATGCTTTGGCATACATTAATGAATAAAAAATTACTTTTAAAAATGTTAAAATTATGAATAAATTATATTTTTTAATTATATAATTATTTAAGCTCAAACATGTTTGCTGTCATTTTAAATCAATTTAATGTATTCTTGTGAAATAACTTTTTAAAATGATGTGCTTTAATGTTTATTTGAACTTTTATTTAAATTAAATGTGTAATGAATATTTAAAAATATTTTTCTTTCTATATTTAGTTATTTGTTATTTGTTATTTTACTGTTGTTGATCCTGTGTTTACATTACACCATGCTTTCTGGATGATTATGATGCCTGAATAAAATAATAGGTCTTATGATGGCTGAATAAACTAGTAAAATAATAGGTCTTATTCATAAACCATGTGTATGGATGTTTTTGCAAATAAGTCATGATTCATCAACGATTTTGTACTAAAATTTATTGTAAACTACAAAAAAAAAATTAAAGAACAACTAATACCACACGTACGCAATAATCATGTACGCCTGGGCCTTAAAATGATGTATAAAGAACCCTACATATAATTAGATGTTATTTAAAGTGTGAATGAAAAGTAACTAGATTACATTAAATATAATTAAAGTTCTTTTCCCTTGTTTCATTGCCACAATTGTCTCTTCTTAGTTCATAATTTGACCTATAATTTCTCTGGAAATGTGTCGTTTTGCAGACAGCCCTTATATGAGCTTGTATGATGCAAATTATTAATCGCGTGCACGAGGAAAAGAACACTTCCTGAGAACACTTCAAATTCACTAACAGAAGAATTAGTTTAAGAACAAACTCATGTGAATACTCTCATTTTGTGAATTAGGTGGAAAGTTTTTGTGAGAAGTTCAAGCATTCGTGTAAATATGAAAAATGTACGCAGTTATTAGTGAATGAGACCCATTGTTTGTATACAAAGCCTGCGATATTGAGAGCATTTTCTCTAGACTGTTGAAGAGGAGTCTGTACCTGGAGCTCTGTAGTAGATAGTGCTGACTCTTCTATTGTTTGCCGTCTCCTCTTCACAGAGAATATTTGGAGATACTGCAGAGAAGAACCTTTACCTGTCACAGCTAATCATCTTGGACACATTGGAGAAGTGCTTGGCAGGGGTGAGAAGCTTATTTGCTTTCAATTAGAGTTTATTTGCTTCATCCTCAAAAATGAATTTCCGTATTTTAAAGACGTGGAACCATGGAATTGAATGGGCAATGGGCTTGTTGTCTAGTCTTAGACCTACTTTGTCATATAAAAATCTAAATATTAAAATTAAAATAAAACTTGCCATTGAATCCTATTTGGTCTGCAATTCCTGTGAGTTCGGCTAGTTCGTTTTGTGCTTGAGCACACCTAGTGGTGTTTTACTGTAACTTCAGCATCTCAAGGCACATGAGCAAAAGTTTTATCTCATTGGTCAATCAGTTTTTGCAGTGTTTCAATCCTGAAAACTTTCCAAAAACAAGGCCTAGGAAAGTTCTTTTAAAAGATTTGCATGTATGCCTGGTTTTTGTGTGTGTTGGTGTGTACACACTCACAATAGTGCCCTTTCTTTAGTCACCTGCTGTTAAACGTCAGCATTCATCATGAGTGATAAGTAGGCCCACACGGAATCTGCGCTCGCAGAATTCCGCAGATTTTCCGCAGAATTCCACAGATTTTTTTCAGATTTTTAGCCCATTATTAATTTTGTTTATTTACTTGAGTAAATGTGTGTAAATCTGAATTTATTAAGTTTTTTAATTAATTACAGTAATATTATTGACTAATATGAAAATGTTCATCTGATTTATGTACAATGCAGTTTGTACTGTAATATATTCTGTCTTTTAGTAGATATAATATATGAGAGACGTGCTTTGTTTACCAAATGAAGTGAATCTAATTGGATTTGCAATTTAAACATTAAATAAAAGTTAAAAAGGTATTACTTTTTATTTCACATATTTATTTTTTAGTTTTACTCACAAAATAATTCAGCAGAAATCCGCATTTTTTTTAATCAAAATTCTCTGCAGAAATAGCAAAAAACGTCCGCAGATTCCGTCTGGCCCTGGTGATAAGGGGTTGTTAACACCTGGTCACTTCATGCATTATTTCTCATCAGAGAGCCAGTCGATCATGATATGGACAGGTGTAAATGCCCTCCGGAAAGCTTTTGAGATATAAATCCGATTGCTCAGAGTACTTCAGGTGGTGGTCTGTGATGCATTGCAGAGGAAACTAGACAGGTCTAGACCACATATGTACATTGTTTTCACAGAGTCTGTCTTCAGTGCTTGTTAAGATGTTTTGCAGACTGCATATAAAATAATTAGAATGCCAAATAAGATATATATATATATATATATATATATATATATATATATATATATATATATATATATATATATATATATATATATATATATATATATATATATAGTATAGCTCATGTTTCTCTAAATAATAATATTAAATAAATGCAATGTTGTGTATCTGACACTAGTCGACAAAACCTAAATAAATTTGCATACAACAAGGGATCTGTTTAGCGGAGACACACTTATGTAAATAGATCTGTTTTCAGATTTCACTTTTGTTTTTACTATAGTTCTTTCTCTCTCCAGCAACCGAAAGACAGCATGCGTCTGGACGAGACGATGCTTGTAAAGCAGCTGTTGCCGGAGATCTGTCATTTCATCCACACGTATCGGGAGGGAAACCAGCACGCGGCTGAGCTGAGGAGCTCCGCCTGTGGTGTCCTGTTCTCTCTGAGCTGCAGCAACTTCAACGCCGTCTTCAGTCGCATCTCCACCAGGTGCAGATAAATACTGAGACTGCACTGCTAAAAATCTGTTGTAATACGAGAAGTATAGGAATGATTTAGGAAGATAGAGCCTAGAAATGAGTTGAATTATCTGCTTATCTTAAAATAAGTATTACAAAACTTTAAACTGTGTGCTTTTCTTATTTAGTGTTAAAATGTCTCTTAACTAGATTTACTAAACAGAAGAATCTTAAAATGAGGCAAATTGTTTAAACTTTAAACAAGATTATTGTACGAATTAAATCGGGAATTACACAAACATGCATATTGTCATTCAAATTAAGACTTGACATTAGGCAGGTTTATTTATATAGCACATTTTATACACAATAGTTATTTAAAGTGCTTTACGTAAACAAAAATAAAAGAAACGGAATGAAAATAATTAAAAAGCATAAGTTACAATGCAAAAATATCTCAAAATATGCTGAAGTTTATTGCAACAACTCATAACAGAATGTATTTGATCACTAATAGTTACAAGTTACTATAGCTAAGATAAGAGCAAGTGTGATTTATTGAGCCTTTTTAATAAGCAAACTTAAAAGACTGGTCTTAAATTATGCCTCTGATCATTATTAAGTAAGATTTGCAAGTAAAATACCTTAATTTATGCTTCGCTAACTATGTAAGGAAAAAGATAAGCATCTTATTAATCATCAATGCGTTAGTAATGGACTGGATATTTCTCTATCTACAGGTTGCAGGAGCTGACGGTCTGCTCAGAAGATAATGTAGACGTGCACGACATAGAGCTCATTCAGTACATCAATGTGGACTGCTGTAAACTCAAACGCCTCCTGCAAGGTTTGCTGGACATCAGCTCTAGTCCTCTATAGACGCATTTTTAGAGCAGCTATAAAAGTGGCTGTTTTTCTCTAAATGTGAAAAATAAAATCCTTTTTTCCTTGCAGAAACTGTCTTTAAATTTAAAGCCTTAAAGAAGCCGGCGCAGTTAAGTGTCATCTTTAATTTAGAGAAGGTAAGTGGAATTAGTATTATTATTTTTATATATAAATTAAATGTTTGCTGCATTTATGACCAAATAAATATTATGCACTACACTGCTTGACAAAAGTCTTGTTGTTGATCCCAGTTGTAAGAGCAACTAATAAAACTTGACTTCTAGTTGATAATTTGGAAAAGTGGCAGAAGGTAGATCTGTTGAACTGCATCCCAATCATCACAAATACTGCAGAAGACCTATTGGAACCCACACAGACCCAAGATTCTTATAGAAATCAGTCAAGTTTGGTTAGGGAAAAATCATGGTTTGGAGTTAGATTCAGTGGGTGTGCTGCCCATTACATTGCAAACCACAGGAGAGGGCAAATTCTTCAGCAGGATAGTGCTCCTTCTCATACTTCAGCCTCCACATCAAAGTTCCTGAAAGCAAAGAAGGTCAAGGTGTCGAGGACTGGCCAGCCCAGTCACCAAAGCTCAACATTATTGAGCATATCTGGGGTAAGATAAAGGAGGAGGCATTAAAAATGAATACAAAGAATCTTGATGAACTCTGGGAGTCCTGCAAGAATGCTTTCTTTGTCATTCCAGATGACTTTATAAGTTATCTGAGTCATTGCAGAGATGTATGGATGCAGTCCTCCAAGCTCATGGGATTCAGACACAATATTCATTCTTTTCCCACTGCAGTATGACTTTATATTCTATACTGGACATTATTTCTGTTAGGTAACAAGATTTTTGTCCAAGCAAAGTCAGACCTTACTGTACTGTATAAGCGACTTCTGATACCAAATGATCAACTAGATGTCAAGTTATTATTTGCTGTTCCTAAAACTTGGATAGGCGACAAGACTTGTCAGGTAGTGTATGCTACAATATAAAGAGTATTATTATAGTTGATGCCTTATTATTGATATTTATATTACATTTCATTAATATTATAGGAATGGCGAGCTATTTATTTATAGTTTTTCTTCATCCTGCTTTATTTAGCATTTTTGAGTTTCTCAGAGCTCTATTTTGGCCCCCACTCTGTGTTTTTCATTGTATATGCTTCCTCTGGGGTCCATTCTAATGAAGCATGGGTAATGGAAAATGATAAAAGAGGCCCAGAATTCGAAAGCAAGTGTATGTATTTATGCCACATTACATTCTCTACACTGTTTGCGAGTTCGGTACAGAATAGACTATAAAATTTCATCGTTTGTTCATTCCACAATCTCTTAGTGAAATGGCTCGTGAATATCTGTAATCTTTTAAATCCAAATACATCCATTTAGATCACTGAGGTCTTCTGAGCAAAGAAATTTCTTGCATATAAATAAATATATATTTTAGAGCTTTGTTTAGCAAATATTTGCTTAGTTTTTTGTGTACAGTCTCTTTTCTGCCACCTACTGTTCTCTATCTCTCTCTTTAACTTGATGATGTTTGCAGGCGTTCTGGAACTGGGTGGAGAATTATCCTGATGAATTCACCAGGCTGTACCAAAGGCCTCAAACAGACATGGCTGGTGTGTTTTTACCTGAAAGCACCACTGTACAACATATTACTCACGTGTTTTAAAGAGGAAATGTGAATCTAAACTGTGTGTTTCAGACTGTGCTGAGAAGCTGTTTGATCTGGTGGACAGTTTTGCCGAAAGCACTAAGAGAAAGGCAGCTGTTTGGCCTCTGCAGATCATCCTCCTCATCCTCTGTCCTGACATCACACAAGATATGTCCAGAGACACAGCAGACGATGCCAAAGACAACAAGGCAAGCGCAGACACTTGACTGTTAGAATTCAGTTATGATCCAATGATAGATAACCATTAATATATAAAAAATAGTATGTTAATGTTATGTAATGCTAATATTAGCAACTGAGTGAAGAGGTCAAAGTATAAATAAGAAGACATAAAAAAAATATATAACACATATGTACAGACTCTTGACAGATTTTATGTAAAATGGTAGAATTAAACTAGTAAACCATTCAAAGGATGTGTTTTTCCCTGTGTAGAAGCTGTTTTTGGAGAATCTGCGGAAAGCTTTGACTGGTCACGGTGGAAGCAAACAGCTGACGGAGAGCGCAGCCATCGCCTGTGTTAAACTGTGTAAAGCGTCCACATACATCAGCTGGGAGGATCACTCTGTTATCTTTCTGCTGGTGCAGTCTATCGTCATTGACCTGAAGGTATGGATTAGGGATGGGAGTTATCGGACTATATATATATAACTATATTTTGTGTTATTTGTTGCATTTCCGATAGAGTTGGGTCGATAGACGATGCCATCGTCGATAGACATCACAATTCTGATCCGGCATTGCAATCCTAAACCCCGCCCCCATCACAGCAGCAACCCGCTTGCGAAAAATACACACTCAGGCCCCGTTTACACTAATACGTCTTAGTTTTAAAATGGCATTTTAGAACGAAAACGATTCACATCCACTGGCATTTCACCTAGCATTTCTGAAATCCTTTCCTCCACACCATACGGCTGAAAACGCACATCACGTGACCACACACACACACTTTGTTATGCGCTGCAGCGTCTGAGCTCCAGCAGTCACCAGGTGCTTTGAGCACAAAACCCCAGAGAGCAGTGCGAGTCGGACAGTTTATTAAAGATGTTAAAGGTGATATTTAATTAATCTTGTCTCTATCTAACGACTCTTCGGTCTTTTGTCCATCTATCAGGTAACGTGTCACAGCGTCAGTACACTTCCGTCTTTCGCTTTCTCGCTTGTACTTAGTAATTTTAGTGAAAACCTCAGATACTGTTGGTTGTTTCCTGTTGGTTGTGCATCTTTTTTACCAACGAAGTTTGTCGACGCTATTCTAACGACACAGATCACTCTGCCTATTCATGCCAGAGTCCTGCGGAAAAAGTGATGGACAGGTGGTAATTTGTGTCTAACTTATCTTTATTTATTTATGATTTGGTTATGGGTAAAGCAAAGACCATGTGGGTCAGGTAGTTGAAACAGTAGGCTAGAAATAATAATTTGTTATGAATTAATTATTTATAAACTATTAATTCACCACTACATACAATGACGATGCCATCGTCCATCGAGATGTTTCTTATTAGACATCGTACGATGCCAAATTGGTCGACATCGCCCAACCCTAATTTCTGACATTAATGATGATAATTGATATACAAGTCAAAATCATCAGCCCTCTGGGCAATTGTTATTGGTTTTAAAAGCGCTGTTTAGTGTTTTCAACATATTTTTATTCATTTCTGTTACCAATAACTTTATAAATTTTTTAGGTGTAAAAATTAATCATCCAAAAAAAAAAAATTATTTAGTTTTTGACAGTACATAATATTTTAATAGTTATTTTGCAAGATGGGGTGGCGCGGTGGAGCAGTGGCTAACTGTCGCCTCACAGCAAAAAGGTCGCTGATTCTAGCCTCGGCTGGGTCAGTTGGTATTTCTGTGTGGAGTTTGCATGTTCTCCCTGTGTTGGCGTGGGTTTCCTCTGGGCGCTCTGGTTTCTCCCAAAGTCCAAAAACATGCGCTATAGGTGAATTGGGTAAACTAAATAATCCGTAGTGTATGTGTGTGAATGAGTGTTTGGGTATTTCCCAGTGATGGGTTGCAGCTGGAAGGGCATCCACTGCATAAATCATTTGCTGGATAAGTTGGCAGTCCATTCTGCTGTGGTGACCCCTGATTAATAAAGGGACTATGCCAAAAAGAAAATGAATGGATGAATTTTGCAAGATATTTTTCAGCTAAAAGTACAATATAAAAAATTGACATTTTAATAATATTAATTTCTGATACAAATTTTTATGTTTTAAAAAAGGAAAAAAATATTTTTTTAAATTATTAATTATTTAAAGTTATTTATTTATTTTTTATTTTAGGTAGATATTTTATTTTGCAAGATGTTATTCAGCTAAAAGTGCAATTTCAAAATACATTTTTAATCATGTTGTTATTAATTTCTGTTACTAATTTCTAATAATTGGAAATATTTGTTTTTTTATGTCTTAAAAAAGAAATAAAAATATATAGATTTTTTCATCTTAATTATTTAAAAATATTAATTTATTTGTTTTATGTAGATGTTTTTTATTTTATTTGATACTTTTTCAAAATTCAGTTTAGTTTTTGACTACATAATATTTTAATAGTTATTTTGCAAGATATTTTTATTAGTGGAATTTAAAGGCTTAATTAAGTTCACTAGACAAGTTAGGCTAATTAGAAAAGTTATTGGATGACAGTGGTTTGATTTGTAGCCAATCAAAAAATATTATTTCTTAAGGGGCTAATAATATTGGCCAAAAAATTTTTTAATTAAAAAAAAAAACATTTAATCCAGTCAAACTAAAAGAAATGGCACTTTTTGGCACCAGAAAAAAAGACTATTCAGAACATTTAAAACCGGTCAAACATGACGATAATAAATGAATAATAATTGTGGCAGCATATCTGTGTTCTTTACACCATCCATAGAAAAAAATTATGCTAATAATGCAATTCTAATTGACAGGATGAAAAAATTTCATGGTTTCTTCCACATCCTGTGATATCAAACCATGACCAGAAGTGATTTCAAACAGTTGGCTGCTGTTATGAAACTAATTTAATTAAAAGTATGCCTGTAAATGTATCTGTTTGTAACTAGACTCAAACAAAAATCTGTATGGGACATTTTTAATTTTAGTCAAAATGTAAAGCCCAGATTAAACCAGTTCCAAGTTTATCTTCATCCCAGGGAGACTAATTTTGATTATGAAGCCAATTTGTCTCACAAATTTTATATCAGCTCTCAGGTAGATTGTTTTTCTGGTTTGTTTAACTCTACAGCAGTAAGGAATGATTCATGAATGAAGCACTATGGAGCTGGAAAAGGCTCATATTACCAAAGGAACAAATGCTTTGAGAAACCCAAGCTTCGTGATTCACTGCAGCTTTTGTGTCTGAATGATTCCACATTGATGGTTTTCTGTTGGTCTCCAGGGTTTGCTGTTTAACCCAGTTAAGCCGTTTTCCAGAGGCGCAGGAAGTCAGAGTGCAGACCTGGACTTAATGATCGACTGCTTCGTCTCCTGTTTCAGAATCAACCCACACAACAATCAGCAGTTTAAAGTGGGTGCAAGTCAAACCTTTAACCCATAATACATATACACAGTACACACACTTGAATTGTCAAAACAAATGTTTATTTTGGATGCGATTAATCTCATTAATTTGGATGCAATTTTTGCCAAGCAATAATATATGTATTATTAAATATATTACATAATAATATATAATATTATATAATAGTAGCTGACATTTGCTGTGTTTTGCACACTGATCAACATCATCATTCCCATGTGAGGTTTAATATACTTATATAAGTTATACAATATATTCATTTTTACAATTTCTGTCAAAATTATTAATAATTAAAACACCTGTAAGGTTGTGTTCAGTATACACACTGTCCTAAGAACATGCATTGATTGACTTAAAGAGCACTTTCAGCAGATCTCTCTTGATTTCTTTTTCTTAGGTGTGTCTGGCCTCGTCCTCTCCTTCGACCTTTCATTTCGTGCTGGTGAATTCTCTCCACCGCATCATCACCAATGTAAGCGCTCACCGCAGACATGTAGGATGTGTGATCGAGGGTGTTTGATTGACCCGTGTGTCCTCCATCATGTTGTAGTCTCCGCTGGACTGGTGGCCGAAGATCGACACGGTGTACTGTTATTCTGGAGAACTACGGCTCATGTTTGCGGAGACTCTGGGTCGAGTGGTGCAGGGCTGCAGTCACACACCGCTTCGATTGACTCCGGTGAGACGCACACTAAACCCTTCTCAGACAATATAACCAGTGCTAGTGTCCTGCTAACTGTAGAAGGCTGATGGATTCATTTTAGATTTAATATACTGAAATGTACGATGATGCCAACCCAACACATACACTTAAAACACAAATACACTTAACATTATACATGTACACAATGACATCACCTATATACAATATAACTGCAGGTTAACTATGCATGCTATTAATATACTAACCTATAACTATTAAAAGCTATTAGTTACTAGTTAATTAGTTAAAGTTATTAGTAGCTATTGGCATTAAACTAACTAAAAAGTAACTCAGGGTTACCTGTTAACTTACCTGTTTTAGAATGATTTGATTGTTCTAAAAAAGCCTTCACAGTGCTGGAACAACATCCTATGGACAGATAAGATCAAGATCAACTTGTACCAGAGTGATTGGAAGAGAAGACTATGGAAAAGGAAAGGAACTGCTCATGACCCTAAGCAGTGAAGCATGGTGGTAGTAGTGACATGGCGTGGGCATGTATGGCTGTCAATGGACCTGGTTCTTTTGCATTTATTGATGATGTGACTGCTGACAAAAGCAGCAGGATAAATTCTACTGTGTTTCAGGCAATATTTTCTGCTCATATTAAGCCAAATACTTCAGAACTCACTCGCTTCACAGTGCAGATGGAGAATGACCTAAAACACACTGCAAAAGCAGCCAAAGAGTTTTTGAAGGGAAAGAAGTAGAATGTTACTCAATGGCCCAGTCAATCACCTGACCTGAATCTGATTGAGCTTGCATTTCACTTCCTGAAGACAAAACTGAAGAGAAAATACCCCGAAAACAAGCAGGAACTGAAGCAGTTGCAGTAGAGGCCTGGCAGAGCACCACCAGGAATGAAACCAAGCGTCTGGAAATGCGTTCCAGACTTTAGACTGTAACTGATAACATTTGGCAGCCAAATATTAATGATTATTATTGTGTCCAATTAGTTTTTCACCCTTAACACGTTGGAGGCACATATGCAAACTGTTGTAATTTCTACAGCGTTCACCTAATTTGGATGTAAATACCCGCAAATTAATGCTGACTGTCTGCAGTTAGCGCACATCTTGATCCTTTCAAATCCACTGTGTTGGTGTATAGAGCCAAAAATGTTAGAATTATGTCAATGTCCAAATATTTATGGACCTAACTGTATATGTTTGTATGTGTATATATCTAAATAGAGAGAGAGAGAGACAGAGAGAGACAGAGGGAGAGAAAAAACATGCACAGTGAATAGTAATTAGCAAAACAATACAAACTAACATATAAAAATGCAAATATACTCGTATACCTGGAAAAGGTTAAATGTTCTGGGAAAATTTATTATAAAGTGACAATGTTTTATAATTTACTTTAAGTCTCTTAACATCTTGCCATTTATTTAATAGATGCACTCTTCCTTTTAATTTAAATTAAATTTTTTATTATTATTATTTTATATTGTTTAATTGAAAAAATGTACATCAATGGCATAGTTTCTGAATATATGATTGTGGTTGAACGATAGTTTTCAGATGTTTTAGTACATTTTCTGAAGAGTTTTATTAGTCTGATTATCATTTCACTTGTTGTGTTTTACTTGTTACAAAAGGATAATGATTTATAACAATTAGTTTTGTAATAGTGTTTGTTTTTTACAATAGATTTTTTTTTTTTACAACAAATGTTAGCAAACAATAAATGCACTTTACAAATGATGGGATAAATCGTAACAAGTAAACATATTTGTTAAATTAATCAATTGTCATTTTCTCAATAACAAAATTATTAAATGGCAATATTTAGGCAATGCATTTGTATTTAAAATATTAAATCTAATTGTCAAATGTAGTATTGTGAAATATTATTACAATTTAGTTGTTTTATATTTAAAATATATTTTATTTCTGTGAAGGAGCACCGAGCTTTCAGCATTGTTACTCCAGTCTTCAGTCACACGATCCTTCAGAAGTCAATCCAGTTTGCGTATACAATAAATTTTGGAAAACCTAATGAACTTTTTTTCCAAGTGCCACTCCTTGTTAAATTTGGTAAACCTAATCTATTGTTTCTAAATAAAAGTAAAAAAAAAAATAGTCTAACAAAACTTTCAGTCAACTTTTCTGAGATGTTATTGTCTGTGTCTTCCTCTTAGAGTTTGACGTTTAAGGAGAAAATGAGCAGTCTGAAGTTTAAAGAGAAAACCACTGATCTGGACACCAGAAGTCTGAAGTATCTGCTCTTGGCTCTGGTGAAACTCATCCATGCGGATCCCAAACTGATGCTCCATGTGAGTGAGGATGATGAAGCTTCTCTGGCTTACATTTAATACTGCTACTGTGCTTATACTGTCTGGTTCGTGTGTTTATGATTCAGAATCCAGGTAAACAAGGTCTGGAGGTTCACAGCAGCACAGCGGAACTCATTACAGGCCTCGTCCAGCTCGTGCCTCTCGCTAACATGGGAGAGATTTCCCAGGAGGCCATGGAGGTGAGGACTTTACCTCTCTTTATCTCTGGAGTTTTTGTGAGTCTGTTGTCAATAGCATCAATATTTTGATACACAATGATCCTGAAATATTTTAAACAATGCTGTATCACTTGACCGCACTATTGAAACTTGCTGCACTTCACTTTGTTTATCCACTTTTACTTTGTTCATTTATCCAGAGTTTTCATTTTGATGCCATCTACTAAAAATAGGCAAAAATGGGCAATATAAAGTACAAAACAACCTACTTTAGCCCTTTCAATTGTTTGTCTCTCTATCCATGTCAGTTTTTTATATATACATTCCTTCCTTTCTTCCATACATTCCATCCATTCATCCATGCCTTCCTTTCATCTATTAACCCATTCATCCATCATCCAATCCCATTTCATTCAATCCGTCCAATCCCATTTCATTCCATCCATCCATTCCAATCCATCTATCCAATCATCCAATCCTGTTCCATTCCATTCATCCATCCAATCTCATTTTATCTATCATCCAGCCATCCAGTCCATTCCATCTAATCCCATCCCATTCACATTCCAATTTCATTCCATCCATCCATCTAATTGCAATCCCATTCTATCCATCCATTTTTTCCCTACATCCATTCCTTTTTTCCATCCATCCATTCCTTTCTTCCTTCCTCCCATCCATCCAATCCCATTCCATCCATCCATTCATTCCATCCCATCCCATTCCATCAATCCATTCTTTTCTTTCATCCATCCATTTATTTCTTCAATCCATTCCTTTCTTCCATCCATCTATCCAATCATCCAATCCCGTTCCATTCCATTCATCCATCCAATCTCATTTTATCTATAATCCAGCCATCCAGTCCATTCCATCTAATCCCATCCCATTCACATTCCAATTTCAGTCCATCCATCCATCCATCCATCCAATCCCATTCCAATTCCATTTTAATTCCATCCATCCATACCTTTCTTCCATCCCATTCCATCCCATCCTATCCATCCATTCCTTTCTTCCATCCATCCTTTCCTTTCTTTCATCCATCCATCCATCCATCCATCCAATCCCATTCCATCCATCCAATCCCATTCAGTTTCATCCATCCATCCATCCCTTTTTTCCTTCCATTTACTTTCATCCAATCTAATGTAAAATCTCACTGGGAATGAGAAAATCTGTCCTTACTGGACCAGTAGTACAAATCCTTTACATTTGACTGTGCCTTCCAAACGGGACATATCAATAAAGTGCTCAATACTAGCCGCTTTGAAGGGCCCTTTGGAATAAAGGATTTTGAAAAATACAACTGATGGACATTTCGGACCATGATCCTTTGAGTAGGGAAGTTGTTTGGGTGTCATACGCTGTACTCAATTTGGAAGGACTCATCCCTATTCCCTAATCCCTTCAGAGGGACCCTCCAAATGCTTTATGGCATAGAGATGAGCCCTTCCTAATGGAATCCACAGTAAGCCAAGGTTTTAGCCCTGGAAAATGAATAAAAGGAGTGCTCACATAAATGTTGTAATTTTAAATAATTTCCATGTGGAACATCTATATATTTTTTAAGGTATAATATCAAAGTCAGATATTTCAGTTTCATTGTGTTAACTGTGAGTTATGTAATCATCTGTTTGTCAGGCTCTGCTGGTCCTGCATCAGCCTGAAAGCATTGAACTGTGGAACCCAGACGCCCCTATGGAGACCTTCTGGGACATCAGGTAGAGTCCAGTTCACAGATGCGGACAGAAATGAATCTCACTCGATGACTGATCGAGATCGTTTGTTGTGGGTTCAGTTCTCAGGTGCTTTACTTCATCTGTAAGAATCTGTTTGGTCATCCTCTGGTCAGCAGTACTGAGATTCTGAAGTGGCTGAGAGAAATTCTCATCTGCAGAAACAAGTTCCTTCTCAGGAATAAGGTGAGCCAGCACTCGCTCATACACACGGGGGTAAATGTTTAAACTTAGTATTGAACAAACATAAATTTCGTCTTTTTTATCCTTTCACGGTTTCCTCTGCTGTAATGTGGTCGTATTTTGTTAGATACTAAACTGCATGGAGTTGTAGTTGTAGTAGTTGTTGTAGTTGGTGGTAGTGGTAGTAGTTGTTGTTATAGTAGTAGTAGAAGTTGTTGTTGTAGTTGTTGTAGTAGTAATTGTGTTGAAAGTAGTTGTAGTTGTTGTTGTTGTAGTAGTAGTAGTTGTTGTTGTTGTTGTAGTAGTAGTTGTATTAAAAGTAGTAGTAGTTGTTGTTGTAGTAGTAGTAGTTGTTGTTGTTGTAGTAGTAGTAGTTGTTGTTGTAGTTGTTGTAGTAGTAGTAGTTGTATTAAAAGTAGTAGTTGTTGTAGTAGTAGTAGTAGTAGTAGTAGTTGTTGTTGTTGTAGTTGTATTAAAAGTAGTAGTTGTTGTTGTTGTTGTTGTTGTTGTAGTTGTTGTAGTAGTAGTAGTAGTTGTATTAAAAGTAGTAGTTGTTGTAGTAGTAGTAGTAGTAGTAGTAGTAGTAGTAGTTGTTGTTGTTGTTGTAGTTGTATTAAAAGTAGTAGTAGTTGTTGTTGTAGTTGTTGTAGTAGTAGTTGTATTAAAAGTAGTAGTAGTTGTTGTTGTAGTAGTAGTAGTAGTTGTTGTTGTTGTAGTAGTAGTTGTTGTTGTTGTTGTTGTTGTTGTAGTAGTAGTAGTAGTAGTAGTTGTTGTTGCTATAGTAGTAGTTGTAGTGGTAGTAGTAGTAATTGTTGTAGTAGTTGTAATTGTTGTAGTTGTTGTTGTTGTTGTTGTTGTTGTTGTTGTGGTAGTAGTAGTAATAGTTGTTGTTGCTGTAGTAGTAGTAGTAGTAGTAGTAGTAATAATAATAGTAGTTGTTGTAGTTGCAACTGTAGTAGTTATAGTAGTATAAATGTCAAATGTATAACCAAATTACTCTGTGACGTGCCAAGTTTTTTTTTTCTTCTCTTTTTATTATCTGAAACATATCCACATCTACGCTATGTACATTATAAATAAAATATTTACATTTTAAAATGAGCTTTTAAAGTTAAATTATATTTTGTTTAATTTAATTTACGGTGTAATTAAATTTTTTTCATTTAATTGAATTGAATTGAATTTTTATTTTATATACCAAACTACGTTCAACATGTCCCATAATACAGTGAGCTCAACATGACATGTTCTCTGTTGCAAACGAACCAGGATATGAACCAAGAAATTTCCACAAAAGCAGATTCAGAATGTGAAATAATTATTTGTTTCCAGTATGCTAAAAATGAATGCTAAATCAACTGACTACACAAGCAGACTGAAGTGTTTTTTTTTTTTTATTATTTATGCAACAATTAATACAGCATTGCACAGAGTTACAGTGATACTGCACAGATATGCACTGTAAAAGTTTTTTTTCATGATAGTCCATCTATTTCTAGCTGCTAATGATGGTTGTAAATACATGTAGAGAACCAAAAACATCCATAGGACATATAAAAGAGGAAAGAAAAATAATTATATATATTTCACTCATATCTTTCTGGCTGCAATCTGTTCATACAACACAAAACCTTCAGGTCACAGTCCTCTCCAGTTACCACAGGTGTTCCCCGGGACTCTTCTTTTCTTAATCTATCTCTTTCCACTTGGCAACATTTTTTGTAAATTCAATATCGAGATCTGCACTGGCTTCCAATCAAACCCAGAGTTGAATATAATATCCTCCTACAAACGTTCAAGGCCATTTATAACCTCGCAACACCTTATATATCTGATCTCCTCTATATCACTACTCATTCCCGCTCCCTTAGATTAGGTCTCAGCACAATGGGGAGCAGAGCTTTCAGTCGCTCTGCTCCCAAACTCTGGAATTCTTTTCCTCCTGACATCTGCAACATTAGCACTCTCCCTCTATTCAAATCCAGACTTAAAACTCATCTGTTCTAAATAATATAGTCTTTATAACTTTACTATTACATTCGGTATATTTTCTGTGTATTTTATCATCTTCTCTATTTTTATACTGTCGGTTTATTATTATTTTTTTTTACTATTTAATTGTGTGTGTGTGTATATGTGTGTATATGTGTATAGCGGAATGAGCCACCAACTTATCCAGCATATGTTTTGCGAAGCGGATGCCCTTCCAGCCGCAACCCAACACTGGGAAACACCCATACACTCCCATTCACACACATAGACTACGGACAATTTAGTCTACCCAATTCACCTATAGCGCATGTCTTTAGACTTGTTGGGGAAACTGAAGCACCCGGAGGAAACCCACGCCAACACAGGGAGAACATGCAAACTCAACACAGAAATGCCAACTGACCCAGCTGAGGCTTAAACCAGCGACCTTCTTGCTGTGAGAAAGGAAGAAGTGACCTTGATTATAACAATATGGCTCCTTATGCACAAATGTTTCTTTTAAAACAAAGTGTAAGTAAAGCATGTACATATTTAAATACATACTTTATTTTTTCTTGTATCTGTTGTTTTTTCTCATCAGGATCGGGCCACAGTGGGCAGCAACATAGCCACCTGCCGGCAGGCGCAGACCAAGCTGGAGGTCTGTCTCTACATGTTCTTGTGGAGTCCAGACATGGAGGCCGTTCTAGTGGCCATGTCCTGCTTCCGTTACCTGTGTGAGGAGGCAGAAATCCGGTGCGGTGCTGAAGACATCCCAGTGCAGTCTCTTCTGCCAAACTACAACACCTTCATGGAGTTTGCCTCTGTCAGTAACATGATGGTCACAGGTCTGTCTCATCAAACTCAGCTGTTTTCACATTTGGGAGTGATGTTTTTGCTATTGACACCAGCAGAGGGCAGCACAGTACAACTGCGTTCACTAATATTGACACACTTGGTGAATATGAGCTCTATTGCTAATATATAATATATGCTAATGTTTCTATTGATTAACCTTTTAATATTTTGTGTTAGGATTAGAAAATAAAAATAAAAATATTATCAAAAAGTCTCATTTAGACTCTCACTTAAGGAAAAGTGTATTATGATTTTACCAAAAAATGTTTTAGAATTTGAATGAAATGTTAAATTGCTAAACTTTATTTTAATTTTAATTCCTGGTTCTGAGCAAGCACATTTCAGGTCGTGTCGTGGGCTCTGGATAATGTCTCTGGGGGCCCCCAAAATGCGTGGGCTCTTAAATCGTCCTAAATTCCTCCCCCAGTGGCACCACTGTCCTAAGCTTATCTGAGTTCTGTTGCATGGTTGTGCTCCATTAATTGATTTAACTACAACTGTTTAATAAGTTAAAGCTTTGATACTGATTAGAACTTGAAGTGGCGATGACGTCTTAAAATATTCTGACAAGGTCTTTAAAAAGTTGTTGAAATTACCTTTATGATTCCTGTAAATACCCTCTATATTATGTTAAACTGACTTCAAACAGCTTGCGTAACTTATAAAATTAAGTTAAAACATGATTAACTTAGTTTAATAAGTTACAATGAACTAAAAACATACGCGGTCATGACTAATTGCAGATACACACATTGCGATATCGATGCTCAAATGATATACTGTTCAGCACTAGTTAATATTATTAGCCCTCTTAACAAATACATTTTGATTGTCTAAAGAACAAATCACTGCTGTCCAATGACTTGCTTAATCACACTTATACTAGTATCTTGTTAAATAACTAGTAAAATATTATGCACTGCCATTGTCAAAGACAAAATAAATTTATTAAAATTAGTTGTTAAACTATTGTGCTAAAAGAATTGTCTATCCATTTAAACAATACTTGGAAAATATTGGAAAAAGAATTCAAGCTTGACAGGAGGGCTAATCATTTTGTCTCAGAGTACCCGCGGGGTCTTAAAAGCATTGAAAAAGTCTTAAATTTGATAATCTCAAATTAAGGTCTTAATAGCCTTGAATTTGGTATACAAAGTCTTGGATTTCGTTACAAAGGTCTTATTTTATTCATTTGGAGTCCTTTGCCTTTCCTACGATTAAGTTCATACCGTAACAAAATTAACTGTTACTAATCTAGGCTAATTAAAAATTCGTGCAGCGTACCGTTGAGTGCACCTCACGCACCCGTTACTATGGTTACTAGGCAAGTGAGGTACAGAACAATATAGTCGCTAGCCTAGTTTGTCGGCTACAGTGGGAACGTGTCGGTTTAATCCGCTGTGGCCAAGGAATCAGAATTACGTTTGGGTCAAGCCTGTGCCAGGAAATGACCGCGAGGCCTACTGCTGTTGGTGCCGGAAATCTTTTAAGCTAGCGACGATGGGTGTTACGGCCCTGGACTCCCATTTGAGGGATGCCAAACAAACGCACCGCTTGTAGTCCTGCTCGTCAGCGCCAACCACCTATTGTGCTGTTCTGTGCACCGGAGACCTCTTCGGTTACTGAAACAGCTTTGGCTATCAGTAATGAAGAAGTTTCTACATTAGAAGCATTGCCACCACAGCCAAGGAACATCCTATCTTGCTGTGGCTCAACACCAACTCTGCGGACAGAGGTGATGTGGGTCTTTAGTGATGAAAAAGTAAGAAGTTGGACCTTCATATTCGCTACAGGGTGGACGACCACACTGTTTCGTATGTATTAAATATAACTAATAATGGAAATAAAATGTTTTATTCAATTCAAGTAGCACACTTGTACATAATTATTTTCTAGGGTTCAAAATTTATACAGATTTGACATCTTCCCCTCATACTTGTGTCAGAATGGGTGCGAAGTTGGCATTGAATTTCATTTAAAATGGTATTAAAAAGGTCTTGAAAAGCCTTGAATTTCATTTGGAGGGTCCCGGGGGTACCCTGTGTCTTCAACTGTATACATTTTAAGCAAAACTCATTGTTAAACAATAAAAGCATTTTTGTTACAGCCTTAGCTAATATTCATCAAGTCTGCCAGTATTAGTGTATGTGATATGCAGGGTTTTTTTTCTAGGTCGTTCAGCTCTACAGAAGAGAGTAATGGCTTTGCTTCGGAAGATTGAACTTCCCACCCCTGGAAACACAGAGGTCAGTTTTAGAGTTGTTCTAGTTTGCTGGCGAGCACATTTGCATTGTTCTGATTGTATTATTAATAGACAGTTTGATCCAAAAATGAAAAATTGTGTCATCATTTATTCATCGTTCTTGTGGTCCATTTTATTTATTTATTTATTGGTTTTGACTGAACACAAGATTTTTTTTTTATTATGTTGTGAACAGGTAGCCATTTTTATTCATAGTTGTGAAAAATAGTATGGAAAAATACTATGGAAGTCAATAGTGTCGTGGCAAGTTTCCAATAAAGAGAGTCTTACTGATCAAGAGACAAAGCCTTACAAGGTTTACTTCCAAAAGATTTTATTCTTTGCAAAGAACAGGTCCAACAGTCATCCCGAAAACGGGTTGCTGCAGAGTGTCACACAGAGACTAGCCTGAGATCAGTGTTTATCTTCTTTCCCTTGCTTCTACCCTTCTTGTAATGCTTAATGTGTTTTTCTTAGGAAGGCACATGTTTCTTAATTAATTATGTTTCTAGTTAGTCAGAGAAGTGTATATACATAGATCAACTAATTCATTCATTCACTCATTTTCATCAGGGGTCACCACAGCGGAAAGAACCGCCCACTTATCCAGCATAAGTTTTACACAGCAGATGCCCTTCCAGCTGCAACCCGAAATGGGAAACATGCATACACACTCATTCACACACATACACTACGGCCAATTTAGTTTATGAATCATTTGTTTATGCTTGTAAAAAATGGCTGGATGAAAATTTTCCTAATGACTACGGTTTTACAACATTCTTCAAAAATCATCTCTTATGTTCAGTAGAAGAAAAAAAAATGCAAACAGGTTTGGAACAAGTGGAAGATGTGTAAATGCTGACACAATTTCAATGTTTGAGTTTGAACTATCCCTTTAACGTCACTGTTTTGAATTGGGCTTTTTAACATATGCAAAAACTTGATTTGTTTTCCAAACAATGTGGTTGGTTTTCACAGTTGAGTACTCAGTGTGCTGTTTCTATTGTTTGCCTAAAAGTGAACTTTTCTTTTGTGGTCTAATTTAGAGAGAGAGTAAATAAAGATGGCAGAATTGAACTGTTCTGATTGGTCATTTCAGGCCTGGGAAGACACACATGCCAAATGGGAACATGCAACCAAGTTAATTTTAAGTCACCCGAAAACGAAACTGGAAGACGGTCAGGTGAGACACGTATACATGCAACACCTGTAAATAGACACAATGGAAAATAAATATTTGTCATTTTCTTAATAAAATATACAAAATAACACACACAATCCATCCATTCTTTTATTACTTTTTCCTTCCTTTCATTCCATCCATCCAATCCCATTTCATTCCATCCATTCATCTATTCATCCAATCTCATTCTATCCATCCATTCAATCCCATTGCATCCAATCTAATTCCACCCAATCCCATTCCAATCTCATTCGATCTAATCCCATTCCATCTAATCCTTTTCCATCCATCCAATCCCATCCATTCCATGGAATCTCATTCCATCCAATCCCATTCCAACCATACATTCTTTTCTTGCTTTCATCTATCCATCCATGTCATTTTCTTAACGAAATATACAATAGAACACACACAATCCATTCATTCCTTTCTTTCTTCCTTCTTTCCTTCATTGCTTCTTTCCTTCTATCTGTTCATCCAATCCCATTTAATTCCATCATCCATCCAATCCCATTTCATTCATTCATCCATCCATCCAATCCAATTCCATTCAATCCATCCAATCCCATTTGTTCCATTCATTCATCTATCTATCTATCCAATCTCATTTCATCCAATCCCATCCCATTCTATTCCATCCATCCATCCAATCTTATTCCATCCATTCATCTATCATCCATACAATACCATTCCATTCCATCCATCCATCCAATCTTATTTTATCCATCTATTCAATCCCATTCCATCCAAGCTAATCCCATTCCATTCTGATTCCAATCTCATTCCATCTAATCCCATTCTATCCAATCCTATTCCATTTATCCATTCCATCCAATCCCATTCCTTTCTATCCATCCATTCCATTCTTCCATCCATTCCTTTCTTCCTTCCTTCCTTCCTTCCTTCCTTCCTTCCTTCCTTCCTTCCTTCCTTCCTTCCTTCCTTCCTTCCATCCATCCATGTAATTTTATTAATAAATTATGATAAAACCCACATATACATGTTTTATAAATTGTCGTTTGTTTTTCTATAAGCAGTATTATATTATTTAATTATTATATGTAATATATTTTTTGGTTATACTATTTTTAATTACATTAACTGAAGAGTTTAAATAAATAAAAGTTTTGATATTTGAGAGAAAATTAAAAATGCAATTTATATATATATATATATATATATATATATATATATATATATATATATATATATATATATATATATATATATATATATATATATATAAACATAACACATTTATATTTGCGTTCATTGAATATACAATTTTAGTAAAATAACAAAAACATATTATTTTATATTTATAATATAATATACCAAGAAGTATACAGTGTGTGTGTGTATATATAACACAAATATATATTTTTAATATTCAAAAAATGAATGTGAGAAATTTAGATTTTTATATAAGTTTAGTTCTGTCCATACTTTTTTAGTTAATATCTGTAGTTTATTTGCTTAAAATTAAAGTACAGTTTTAATATAAATGTGTAATAGGAATGAGATGTGTGTGTGTGTATGTAATATAAAATATTCATTATATTATTATATATTCATTATATTATATATAATATAAATAAATAAGAAGAATGTTTAACAGTGTAATATTTTCAGGTTTTAAATCTCGCTCGTCTCTTCCCTCAGGAATGGATTAATATGACGGGCTTCTTGTGTGCATTGGGCGGTGTGTGTTTGCAGCAGAGGCATGTGTCGGCTCTGGCCACCTACAGTCCTCCTATGGGCACCCTGAATGACCGCAAGGGCTCAATGGTGTCGATGAGCTCTTGTGAGGGCAGCCCAGAGACACCTCTCGGCCGCTTTCTAGACCGTCTTCTGTCCCTGATGGTGTGCAGTCACGAAAAAGGCCATCAGATCCGCACTAATGTCAAAGACCTGGTGGGGCTGGAGCTCAGTCCAGTGCTTTACCCAATGCTCTTCAACAAACTCAAGAACAGCATCAGCAGATTCTTTGATGCCCAGGGGCCGGTGAGACTGTCACTTCACATTAGAGATGCAGGAGTAATTGTTAAAAGAGCTCGATTTAAACACCCATGAAATCGTAAATTATTAAAAATATAAATGTTAATTCAGCCTAAGTATATTGACTCTTTAAAATAAAGATTTTTTTAAAAGGTCAAGGTAAAATGGAGTTGAGGATCCACACACAGTTTATTAATAAGAGTAATCAGGCAGGTAATGGTCCAACAGGAGCCTCAAGGTAATCCAAGATTGTAGTCAAAAACAGGTGGAGGGTCAGTACAGGTAGCAAGACCGACTAGACAGGATTATCGCTTCGTAATGCTACAGAATAGCAAGACTCAACAATGTTTGTGTGTGTATGTATGTATGAGAGGTGAATGTATAGTCCAGGTTATCAGTCCATGATGAGTTTCCAGCTGTAAGTAATCAAGCGTGATATGGAACTGGTGTGTGTGTGAGGTGCATGAAGGGATGTAAAGTTCATTTCAGTGGCAGATTTGTAGTTCTCCAGTGATCTGCAACTGCTAGATCACTTGTAAATGTGACACATAGTCACCAGTACTTGGCAACATTTACAGTTAAAAAAAACATTCAATAATGCTGTTGTAATGGTTTTATGGGTGAGTCATTGAATCATTCATTCAAGAGAATTGTTCAAAAACACTGATTCATCCAGTAATTAAGCAAGTGGAGTCTGTGTAATTTAATCGTTAATTAAAGAGAATTGTTCAAAAGCACAGATTCATATATTAAATAAGCAAGTGAAATCTTTATGGGTGAATAATTGAGTCATTCATTCAAAAGAGTTGTTCAAAAACACTGATTCATTTAGTTATTAAGTAAGTGAAATCTTTTGGGGGAGTCACTGAATCGTTCATTCAAACAAGAGTATTGTTTAAAGACACTGATTCATTCAGTAAATAAGCAAGTGAAGTCTTTATCTGCGAGATTTGTGAAACATTCATTCAAGCGAATTGTTCAAAAACAATGATTCATTCAGTAATTTAGAAAGTAAAGTCTTTATAAGTGTTTAATTAGATTGATACTTTTTGATTTGCAATGGTACATTGGCTAGTTTATGCTTGTCATGGGTAAATATTGTTCATAACAGTTAAATCGTTTACAAACAAACAAATTGTCTTTTTGAACGGACAATTGAATCATTATCACTCACTTGATTTGTTAATGTTTTTGAGCCGTTTTTTGCTTTGCTTTTGAGTTTAAAGTGGGTAATGTTGGCTCTCCACATTGTTAATACAATTGCATAAATATTGCGCACCCCTAATGTACCTATATATACGTTGAGCTGGATGATTTAGAGCTCATGTTTCTGTGTACTTATGTTAAGGTGCCAATTAATGAGACCAACACACAGTTCGTGGAGCAGACCATCGCCATCATGAAGAACCTTCTGGACAACCATACAGAAGGAAGCTCAGAGCATCTGGGGCAAGCCAGCATTGAGACCATGATGCTCAACCTGGTCAGGTGAGTCAATTGCTCTGTTAGTTTTACCTTTGCTTCTTATTTTGCTTCTTAACGTTTTGTAGAATCCTTAGTGAATCCTCAGGATTCTTAGTGAATGGAAAGTTGAAGGAAAACATTTTGTCACATTATAAATAATTTATCTGTCATTTGTTATTTGTTCAAGACATCATTGCTGAATAAAATTATTAATGAACTTTCTTGACAAAAAATCGTACTGATCCCCAAACAGCAGAATGAACAGCCAATTATTTTTTAGATAATAAATGAAATTAACGTTTGTAAATGTATTTCTTTCTTTTTTGATTTATTATACGTTTTAAAACATTCTTTACATCAAATGTTTTACTTTTATTACAAAAAAATGAAATAATCTAATTATTATCGTTAGAAATAAATTTTTTTACCTATAAAATAATGGCCTAAATAGAAGTTTATTTTCAAATAATTTTGTAATTTAGATTTTTAATGATATGACATGAAGTATACATTGTTTTTTGCTAATTTGACAAGAGTTCAATTTTGTTTTCCTTAGTACTGGTTTCTGTGTGTTTAAACCACTCTGTTTGTGGCTGCATATTCAGGTATGTGCGTATTCTTGGCAACATGGTTCATGCCATCCAGATTAAAACCAAATTGTGTCAGCTGGTGGAGGTCATGATGGAGCGCAGAGATGATCTGTCCTTCTGCCAGGAGATGAAGTTCAGGTACTGTGTTTGTGTTGTTATTTTTTTAGTACTGTCAGAATATCTGGTGTGTTTTATTCATCAGATTTGTGTGTGTCTCAGGAATAAGATGGTAGAGTATCTGACAGACTGGGTGATGGGAACCTCCAACCAGGCTGCTGATGATGATGTCAAATGCCTCACCAGGTAACACAGGTTGTGAATGCAGAGGGTTTATTCAGATTGCATTAAGTTTCCGAGCTTGGCTGTACAAGAACAAAAAAGTCTTTCATTTCACCTTTTCTTACTCATTCAGGTCTGTTTTTATTCTGAAGAGATGCATGCGTTAATTGTAAGGAAATTAGTATTTTATTAAAGGAGCAAAACTTGATGTGAAACACAAGCAAATTGAGTTTTTTTAAAGATATAAACATGTTTAAAGAAATAAAGTGTTTGGGCCATTTTAGAATTCCTACGTATAGAGAATCTTTGTTTTGTTGATCATATGTAATTAAAAGAATATCACTGAGATGAGAAATTGCTAATTGGTGCAATATCCTTTTAGGGGACGTTTTAATGTTATATAATCATATCACCCAAATGAAGTCTAAATGGTACACGAATGTGAATATATACATTTACTTTTTATACTGGATTATTTTTTAGACTTATGCTAGATTATAAATATATTATAAGGGTGAAATTCTTTTAAGTAATCTCACGAGTATCCGCTACACATGCATCAAATGCTAGACTGTTTTTAACCTTTTATAGGGCACTGAAATAGCCAAATTTCTCATCAAAAAACCTACACTTGTAGCAGTGCGATATGGCTGTATATTGGTGATAATATACAGTAATATTATATACACTGCTACAAGTGTGATATAGCGTTTAAACAACAGTTTGACAACATAGTGTATATAAAAAAAGTATAAAAAAAGAAAAATTCTTCCACTGTTCATTCCCATCTGCAGCTGACCGTCAGAACAGCAGAAACCGTTGCTACTTCACAAACACCACTTTAGAGCTATTATTTAAATGATTCTCTAGTGTAATGTCTAAAGTGATGACTAAATAGGTGATTTTGCTGAAATTTTACGATTATGAGGCTGAATGGCATGAAATACCATTAGTCTACTGAGATTTCCCAGTATTTCTCTGTTGCAATCGGTAGATCACAATAATTAACCCCGAAAAAGCCAAAGCAACACAAACACTAGCAGATTACTATGGAATAAATACAGCACTACAACATACAAAAGAGAGAGATCGACTTAGAATGTCACTTACCAGTATAATAATGATTTGTTCAGCTGTAGTTTGAAATATGAAAAGAAAACGCTGAGTATCTCCCTTAAGTACAGATTATGGGTTCTTTGTCGCCATCTTGTGGCAGAACGTCAACCCTCTTTGCTCTGCATAGTATGACAGGCTGATGGCCGCCTACGTGCTGAATCTCCGAAATGATAAATATTTAAAATAGGCACTATCCTTATAAACAAACTGCACAGTTACAATTTTAACAACTACATTCCCACCCAAAAAAGCCTAAAAATATTTGTAAATGTTTGTAAAAATTGCAAAAACAATATTTTTTAATAGTTAGCAATTTTGTTTTGAAAAAGTATAAAATTTATTTTTAAATTCATTTACGATATGTAGATCTTCTAAAATTTAAATGAAAAATTCTTCATTATTTATCATTCTTGGAGAAATTTATCTTGGGTTAGACTCACAAATACACAATACAAAGAAACAACGACAACCAAGAACGCACTTAATCCTACAACACATCTTTAAAATAATAAATATGTTAAAAACATCCTGCCAATACTGCTTGATCTTATTTACAATATTAACTGCAGTTGAAATAAAAGAATCAAATAGTTTTTTTATTCTTGCTAATGACATTCTAGATCAATAACCTAAAGAAAAGAATTCATAATGGTGAATTCATGACTTTGATTTTGTTAGCGTTATCTGCTTGATTTGCAGATTTGCTCTGTTGTTTTGTGTGGTCAGGGATCTGGATCAGGCGAGTATGGAAGCGGTGGTGTCTCTTCTGGCCGGTTTGCCTCTTCAGCCAGAGGAAGGTGACGGAGTGGAGCTGATGGAGGCCAAATCTCAGCTCTTCTTAAAGTAAAGCTCTCCACATGATCTGTAATGTCTGATATAGCCCCTGTGTGTCCTTAATTGACCCTGCTGTTCTGCACAGGTACTTTACACTGTTCATGAACCTGCTGAATGACTGCAGCGAGGTGGAGGATGAGGGTCAGCCAGTGGTCGGGAGGAAGAGAGGGATGTCCAGGCGATTGGCATCATTACGCCACTGCACCATCCTGGCCATGTCCAACCTGCTTAGTGCCAATGTTGACAGCGGCCTGATGCACTCTATCGGTGGGAGAACCGAAGACATTTATTTTATTTTTATTTTATTTTATTTTATTTTATTTTATTTTATTTTATTTTATTTTATTTTATTTTATTTTATTTTATTTTATTTTATTTTATTTTATTTTATTTTATTTTATTTAACTCATGATACGTCTTTGCTGTTCCCAAGGCCTGGGTTATCATAAAGACCTTCAGACCAGAGCCACCTTCATGGAAGTGCTGACTAAGATCCTCCAGCAGGGCACAGAGTTCGATACACTGGCAGAGACGGCTCTGGCCGACCGCTTCGAGAGGCTGGTGGAGCTCGTCACCATGATGGGAGATCAGGGTGAGCTGCCCATCGCAATGGCCCTGGCCAGTGTGGTGCCCTGTTCACAGTGGGTGAGTACATTAGGGAGATCATCTGGGTACCATTTCTCTATAGCAGTGGCCCCCAACCTTTTTATCACATGGACTGGTCAAAGTTTGACAGTTTTCAATTTTACCGTGGCCTTGGGGAGGGGTGAGATATGTATGTAGATCATCGACCATCAACAGTTGTCTCAGAGAATGACAAGCTGACAAAACAAAACATTTAAAAAGCAGTACAGTGTTTGAGTTCTGTGTTTGTCTGAGAAATGTGTATATACCTTACAAGGTATGAAGCTGATCAGTCACTTGACTCGTGGTGCGCCCGGGTCATTCTGAAAAGAGATGTTTTCAGCTAGGTTCGCCTGGAAAGTGCAAGCGCGCCGCGTCACTTGCGTGCATCGATCCCAATTTACGTGCGAAAGCTGCGCCCCTCCATTGGAAATAATGAACTTGCACGCAAAAAGGACACAATATGTGAAAGGCCCCGAAGGCAGCCATCTTTTGCGATCTCCAGCAGTTGATCTTCTTGCACAGACATGCTGGATTCACCTGAATTGTTGACAAATGGGTTGCAGATCTATTCCTTGGTAGTTCATGGGTCCTTCACTGGTCCTTTTCCCCTTTGCAAAGAAACTTTCCAAATAAAATATTTTTCAAAATAAAAGATCATTCAGACTATAATAAATAACACAGAAATAATTAATGATTTCTTCTGTGGCCCGGTACCAATTGATCCATGGACCATGATCAGTTTGTGGCCGGTGGTTGGGGACCACTGCTCTACAGTATTTAATTCAGCTACAGATACTCAAACTACATTCTTCACAATTCTGTATGCATTTTTTTGCAATTTCTGTACAGTATTTAATTCAGCTGCATGCAGTTGAAGTCAAAATTATTCGCCCTCCTGTGATTTTTTTTTTTTTTTCTTTCTTTTTTAAATATTTCCCAAATGATATTTTAACAGAGCAAGAAACTTTTCAACATCATTATTATTAGCCTCTCTTAAGCAGTTTATATTTTTTGTTTCCAGAACAAACCATAGTTATACAATGATTTTCCTAATTTCCGTAACTTGCTTAATTAACCTAGTTAAGCATTTAAATGTCACTTTAAACTGAACACTAGTATCTTGAAAAATATCTAGTAAAATATTATTTACTGTCATCATGGCAAAGATAAAATAAATCCGTTATTAGAAGTGAGTTATTAAAACTATTATGTTTAGAAATGTGTTGAAATTGGGGGGAAAATACACATGGGGACTAATAATTCAGAAGGCTAATAATTCTACTGACTTCTAAGACTGAATTCTACTAAGACTGAATTCTAAGACTTCAACTGTATATCATACAGATACTCAAACTACATTCTTCACAATTCTGTAGACACTTTTTTTGTTTGTTTGTTTGTTCTAAACATGCTTGAATTTTCACTTATTTTAGCTTGAAGTCAAGAAACTGCAGGTTAACATGATAGAAAAATTAACCAATACTTTTGACCATACTTCCCAAGTTGGTTGATTATTTTAAGAATTACAAACTTTTTTGTTTTACTGGTTTTCTGAAATGTTATTTGTAAATTGCAATTGATGCAATATTTAATTAAATATGAGCTAATTGCACATACATTCAAGCCAGAATATTCACACCCCTGGCAAACTCTGACTTAAAGTTTCTGTTCAAATGTAAATAAAAGCTGAGAATTTTCCGCGATAACACTCCCTTTTGTACATGGTCTTATTATCTTTTGAGAGAAGTCTGTGTCATTCTTGGTCACAAAAAACTAAAAATCTTGCTGGTTAAATAAAAGTAGTCAGAACTTGACAGATGTATGAATAATTTTGTGCTTACAGTATTTCTAACACAAAAGTCTTAACATTGGATGAAATCGGATTCAAAAGGTTTAGATTCAGATGTTTTTAGAAAGGGGATTTTGGAAATCAATTTTATAATCCACTACTGTTTATAGAAAACACTTAAGATTGCTAGTTAATTTTCACACTTTTTTGTGTACTAAAATATTGTACAATTAAGCAAATTGCACATGAACATATCCCACACTTTCAGAATTTAAATATGAATAAAACTATGGTTTGGTGTATTTAAGTGCTGTTGAAGTGGAGATTAATGTCTACTGCAGGAGAAAATAAACTCTTTTTAAGAAAATGACTTTATAACTGTGTATTGTAACTGAAATGTATTGTATTTAATTAATTTATTTGCACAAGAATACAAATAAATGAAATTAAACATAAAAGTAAGCCATAAAGCGCAGGATCTCAAAGGTAGAAGGCAGAAACTCAAAGGTTTTGCTTTAGTCTACAGAAACATTTCATATTTTCAATGTTTTTTAATCATTAGACTGAAAAAGCCAAAATCTAAACATGGTTTTGACCTGAGGTGTCTTGCCTTCAACAAATGTCAGATTAAAGCTTTAAATCTTCCCGTGCCTTACAATAGTACAGTGTTTGCTAGTCAAAATCAAACAATGATTATTTGCATACTGATTTGCCAATGCTCTTCTTCTTTCTTGGTTTGATTTGCATATTAAATTGTGGTCTTTTTTCTTAAATCCTATGGGTTCGTCTGTATCATTATCATTCTCTTTCTGGATCACTGTCTATTCTGGTTTTCTGTAGTTCACTAAAACATAAACAATACAACCAGAACAAATTTTATTTCTATCTGAAATGAGATAAAATAGTGTTTGGGTATCACTTTTTTTTCTCTCGTTCAAACTATTTTTAACAGAATGTGAGAGATATGTGGAAGACCGTTTTTTACAGTTGCAAGTTTAAATTAATTAATTAATTTATTATTATTATTATTATTATTATGAATTTTTAATTTTTTTTTGCTAATTTATAGATGTTGATGTCAGTCTGAGTTTACATCTCACAGGTAGGGCTGTGCGATAACACGATATTTGATTGTGGACGATAAAAATTACTGCACGATCCACTTTTTCAGAAAAATCGTTGTATCGCCATATGTAGCAGGGCTTAATAATGTAGAAAAAAATCCATTCGTTTCACTCCGAGCAGAATTGATCATTTTTTAGTTTCTGTTCTTGTGTTCCTTATTAAACAAAACATTCCGAAAGCGGTTTTCTGGGAAAGATACTGGTTAATAACTTTATTTTATTACAAAGTATTGCAGGGCTCTAAAGTGCCCTGATTTCCTAATGGTGCAACTAAAAAAATTATATTTGAGGGGTAAAATTAAAGGAATTTTCGCTAAGTATTGTTAATGAAATATGTATAATATGAGCTTGCTTTTGGTTATATCTATACCGGCTTTGCGATCTTATGCGCGCTCTCACTCACCAGCAGCAGTTGATTGACACACGCTGCTTAAAGGTTTTATTTGTTGCCGATTTGAGTGTTGTTCCTTTTTTAAAATGTCTTTTATTTTTTAAATCTCGCAAATTAGGCTAACATAAGCTCCCTTTGAGATATTAGTTCAATAGCGTTATGTGCTATAGGCTATTGAGAACGTGTAAACTCCACACAGGAACGTTGGCTGGCTTGGAAATAACTAGAACCAGTGTCGTTCTTGCTGTGAGGCAACAGTGTTAACCACTGGGCCACAGTTTCATCCATCTGGGAAAGGAGGAGGAGTAGGGGTGGAAGGGGGGATTCTTCAATACGAAGATGGCTGTTATATGGAACTTAGGGTATTTATTGTGGCTTATGAATCGTCTGATGTCAATTATAAATTGGATATTGCTGGACCAGCCGCAAGCAATCACAAGCATGTGATCCTCTCGAAATTAGTTTATAAATACACTTCACTTAGGGACTGAGGAAACCTAAGTGATGAAGTGTTTCAGATGTAATTTTGTCCCATTCTTCCTGCTAACAAATCTCAAGGTGGGCAACAGTACGTGGTCTTCGTTGTCACATTTTGCACTTCAAAATGCGCCACACATTCTCTATTGGAGACCGGTTGGGATTGCAGGCAGGCCAGTCATGTACCTGTATCCTCTTCCTTCACAGCCAGGACTCTGTGTGCAGAATAAGGTTTTGCGTTGTCTTGTTGAAACGAGCATGAGCATCCCTGGTAAAGAAGGCAGCATATTGTGCTCCAAAATGACAGGGAAGGATGTATATTTACAAATATACATCATCAAGATGGCGCCGCGGATGGCCGCTTCGGCGTGGGGCTCTCCAGTGTTTGCACTGTTTTTGTTAGTCTGTCCTGTTTTATGTTTGTCAAACACGATCAGTTACACCAGGGACGAGCTGCTGAACATTCGGCAGTGCACACCAACTAATCAAGAACTGGATTTTGATTTTTGTGGCGTTTTGCGGAACATTGTAGTCGGCGGAGCAGCCTCATTGTGGAAACGCTACAAGACGCGCAAGCGTGGGAAGCGAGCCGGCGCGCTCATCAGGCTAAGACAGCGCGGCTTCAGAACGGCGCTGCCCAGCATTCACCTGGCGAATCTCCGCTCTCTTCCTAACAAAATGGACGAACTACTTCTGCTCACATGCAAAAACAAGAACTTTAACAACTCTGCTGTCCTGTGTTTCACGGAAACCTGGCTAAACGAAGCCATTCCGGACAGCGCATTAAACCTACCGGACTTTCAGCTGTACAGAGCAGATCGCGATACGGAGTCAACGGGCAAAACGCGCGGTGGTGGGACATGCTTTTACATCAACAGAAGGTGGTGTACGGATGTAACTGTGTTAAAGAAGATGTGCTGTCCTGATGTGGAAGTGCTTTTCATTAACTGTAAGCCGTTTTATTCACCAAGAGAGTTTTCCTCGTTCATTCTCGTCTGTGTTTACATTCCACCGCAAGCACACGTGAGTACTGCGCTGCAACAGCTGGCTGATCTGATCACAGAGACAGAACAACAACACCCGGACTCTGCTTTTATCATACTTGGGGACTTTAATCAGGCAAAACTCACACATGAGCTGCCTAAATTCAAACAGCACATTACATGCCCCACCAGAGGCAATAAAATTTTGGACCATTGCTACACCACAATAAAGGATGCATATCGCTCCGTCGCCAGAGCAGCTCTAGGACTCTCCGATCACTGCCTGGTTCATCTTATACCAACTTACAGGCAAAAACTTAAAACTACTAAGCCAGTATTAAGGACTGTCAAGAGATGGACCAACGACACAGAGCAGGTCTTACAAGCCTGTTTTGAATGCACTGACTGGGATGTTTTTGAAGCTGCAGCCACAGATCTGGACGAGCTCACAGAGACTGTAACATCATACATCAGTTTCTGCGAGGAGTTATGCATCCCTACCAGGACCTACTTGTCATTTAACAATGATAAACCATGGTTCACACCAAAACTCAGACAGCTTCGTCAGGCCAAAGAGGATGCTTACAGGAGTGGTGACAGGATCCTGTACAATCGGGCCAGGAACACACTGACAAAGGAGATTGGTGTGGCTAAGAAAAGCTATGCCAAAAAGCTGCAAAACCAGTTTTCAGCTAACGACCCTGCATCAGTGTGGAGAGGCTTAAAAGATTTCACTAATTACAAGACACCGTCCCCCAGTATCGACAGCAATAAACATATTGCAAACGAGCTGAATATGTTCTACTGTAGGTTTGACACCTATGACCAGACACCTCACACCCACCCGGACCATCTCCCTACACAGCCATCAACACCACATCAACACAGCCCGGACCATCGCCCTACACGGCCATCAATACCACATCAACACAGCCCGGACCATCTCCCTACACAGCCATCAACACCACATCAACACAGCCCGGACCATCGCCCTACACAGCCATCAACACCTCCAGCCATCTTCCTCTCCCCCCCTGCTCTTCAGATCAGTGAGGAAAATGTGCGTCAGATCTTCAGTAAACAGAAGAGAAGGAAAGCACCAGGGCCAGATGGTGTCTCACCAGCCTGTCTGAGAACCTGCGCTGACCAGCTGGCTCCCATTTTCTCACATATCTTCAATAGATCACTGGAACAGCGCAAAGTTCCATCCTGCTTTAAGCGCTCCACCATCATCCCAATCCCAAAGAAGCCAAAGATCACAGGACTCAATGACTACAGACCTGTGGCCTTAACATCTGTGGCCATGAAGTCATTCGAAAGACTGGTGCTAGCATATCTGAAGGACATTACTGGACCCCTGCTGGACCCCCTGCAGTTCGCCTATAGAGCAAACCGGTCTGTGGATGATGCAGTCAACATGGGACTGCATTATACCCTACAACATCTGGACAAACCAGGGAACTACGCAAGGATTCTGTTTGTGGACTTCAGTTCTGCCTTTAACACCATCATCCCATCACTGCTTGAGTACAAACTGGCCCAGCTCTCTGTTCCTAGCTCTGTCTGTCAATGGATCACCAGCTTTCTGACAGATAGACAGCAGCTAGTCAGAATGGGCAAAATCACATCCGACAGCCGCACCATCAGCACTGGTGCCCCCCAGGGATGTGTTCTTTCTCCACTGCTCTTCTCCCTGTACACCAACGACTGCACTGCAAAAGACCCCTCCATCAAACTCATTAAGTTTGCAGACGACACTACTGTTATCGGCCTCATCCAGAACGGTGACGAGTCTGCATACAGACAGGAGGTGGAGCGGCTGGCGTTATGGTGCAGATACAACAACCTGGAGCTGAACACGCTCAAAACAGTGGAGATGATAGTGGACTTCAGGAGAAACCCCCCTGCACTCCCCCCACTCACCATCATGAACAGCACTGTGGCTGCAGTAGAGTCATTCAGGTTCCTGGGCACCACCATCTCTCAGGATCTGAAGTGGGACACTCATATAGACTCTATTGTGAAGAAAGCCCAGCAGAGACTGTACTTCCTTGGTCAGCTGAGGAAGTTCAACCTGCCACAGGAGCTGCTCGTACAGTTCTACTCAGCTGTCATCCAATCCATCCTCTGCACTTCAATCACCGTCTGGTTCGGCTCAGCTGCCAAAACTGACCTCCGTAGACTACAGCGAATAGTCCGGATTGCTGAACGAATCACTGGCACAACCCTTCCTACACTTCAAGAACTGTACTCTTCCAGAGTGAGTAAAAGGGCTCGCAAAATCACTCTGGACGCCTCACACCCAGCACACTACCTGTTCGAACTGTTACCGTCTGGTCGGCGCTTCAGAGCACCAAGCACAAAAACAGCCAGACACAGGAAAAGTTTCTTTCCTCAAGCTGTCTACCTTATGAACAGTTAAATATTCCCCTACTGTGCAATAAATATGTGCTATACTTTCTCATACGCACTTGTACACAGCACCTTATATCAATATACAATGCAATACTCTCTACATTCGCACTTGTACACAGTACCTTATAACCTGTATATTTATAACAATCTGTACATACAACTCAACATCCAGGTTTCTTCACTAACCGCATCTGTTTAATGTTCATCATTTTTTATTATTATTTTTTTTTTTTTCAGATTATTTTGTGTTGTCACTTGTCACTTTATGTACACTGGAAGCTTCTGTAGCCAAAACAAATTCCTTGTGTGTGTGAAGCACACTTGGCAATAAAACCGATTCTGATTCTGATTCTTCTAAAATGTAAAGTTGACCAGGCAAAACATGAAATATTTTGTGCTCATATTGTCAACAGAACAAACCCCTGTTATACAAGGATTTGGCTAATTACTTTAACTTGCCCAAGTAACCTTATTAAGCCTTTAAACTGAATACTAGTATCTTGAAAAATATCTAGTCAAATATTATGCAATCATCATGGCAAAGATAAAAGAAATTCGTTATTAGAAATGAATTATTAAAACTATTCTGTTTACAAATGTGTTGGAAGAAAAAACTTTTTTGCAATAAACAGAAATTTGGGAAAAATATAGAGGGGGCTAATAATTCATAAGTCTGTAAATTAGTTTTGGCCATATTGTCCATGCCTAGATCAACATCTCTACTTCCAATAGTTAGTCTGCTGTTTGTTTGTTTTCCAGGATGAATTAGCACGTGTTCTGGTGACTCTCTTCGACTCCAGGCATCTGTTATATCAGCTTCTGTGGAATATGTTCTCTAAAGAGGTGGAGTTGGCGGATTCCATGCAAACGTTGTTCCGCGGCAACAGCCTGGCCAGTAAAATCATGACGTTCTGCTTTAAGGTGTTTTTTTCTCTCTACGCTTCCCCTGGCATGCACTTAAAGTCAAATGATCATTCACAAAGGGAAATCCACAGCTAAACTTAATCCCCATCATTTGCCTGTGCTTCTGCTTTCAGGTGTATGGAGCCACATATCTGCAGAAGTTGCTGGAGCCGATGTTGAGAAGTGTGATTGCGGGCACTGAGTGGCACATGCTGAGCTTTGAGGTGGATCCTACCAGGTATCAGTTCCCACTGGGCTTTGAAATCAGGAACCGCTTTGAATGAACCTGTCATTTGTACTCAAAAAAATATATTTAGGCCTAACAAATAATATTGATGTTTTCTGATTGCCTATTAAATTTCCATTAATTTTGATTACAAACTTTTAACATAATTGAGCTAATAAACTGTGATTGATATTTGTTACTTTTTGATTAATTAATCGGATGCAAAGCTATGCAACACAACAGTGCACAGTTATAATTAATGTGTGCAATATACTGACACTGAGGGGAAGAAATGATTTTATTTTTATTTTATGTCCCCACAAAAGTAGCTTTGAGGTGGATCCTACCACGTACAGTGGATATGGAAAGTATTCAGACTCCCTTAATTTTCACTCTTTGTTATATTGCAGCCATTTGCTAAAATCAGTTAATTTTTTCTCTCAATAATGTACACACAGCACCTCATATTGACAGAAAAACACAGAATTGTTGACATTTTTGCAGATTTAAAAAAAAAGAAAATGAAATATCACATGATCCTAAGTATTCAGACTCTTTGCTATGACACTCACTCCGGTGCTGTCCATTTCTTCTGATCATCCTTGAGATGGTTCATTTGAGTCCAGCTGTGTTTGATTATACTGATTGGACTTGATTAGGAAAGCTATACACCTGTCTATATATAAGACCTTACAGCTCACAGAGCAAATGAAAATCATGAGGTCAAAGGAACTGTCTGAAGAGCTCAGAGACAGAATTGTGGCAAGGCACAGATCTGGCCATGGTTACATAAAAAATTCTGCTGCACTAAAAAAGATCCTAACAGCACAGTGGCCTCATAATTCTTAAGCAGGTGATGTTTGGGACGACCAGAACCTATCCTAGAGCTGGCCAAACTGAGCTATTGGGGAGAAGAGCCTTGGTGAAAGAAGAACCCAAAGATCACTTTGGCTCCAGAGATCCAGTCAGGAGCTGCAGCCCTTCACCAGTTGGGACTTTATATCAGAGAAGCCCAATGGAAGCCTCTCCTCTGTACAAGACACATGAAAACCCGCATGGAGCTTGCTAAAAAAACACCTGAAGGACTCCAAGATGGTGAGAAATAAGATTTTCTGGTGTTAATTCTAAGCGGTATGTGTGGAGAAAACCAGGCACTGCTCATCACCTGTCCAATACAGACTGTACAGTGAAGCATGATGCAGTATCATGCTGTGGGGGTGTTTTTTTTAGCTGCAGGGACAGATAAGGTTTGCAATCGAGGGAAGGATGAATGCGGCCAAGTACAGGGATACCCTGGATGAAAACCTTCTCCAGAGTGCTCAGGACCTCAGACTGGGCTGAAGGTTTACCTTCCAACAACACAATGAGCCTAAGCACACAGCTAAAATACCGAAGAAGTGGCTTCACAACAACTCCTTCACTGTTCTTGAATGGCCAAGTCAGAGCCCTGACTTAAACCAAATCGAGTATCATGGAAGAAAGCTAAAAATGGCTGTTCACCAACGTTTACCATCCAACCTGACAGAACTGGAGAGGATCTGCGAGGAGGAATGGAGAGGATCCCCAAATCCAGGTGTGAAAAAAATTGTTGCATCTTTCCCAAAAAAGACACGTGGCTGTGTTAGATCAAAAGAGTGCTTCTACTAAATGCTGAGCAAAGGGTCTGAATACTTAGAGCCATTTGATATTCAGTTTTTCTTTTTTAATTAATCTCCAAAATGTCAACAATTCTGTGTTTTTCTGTCAATATGGGGTGCTGTTTGAACATTTAATGAGAAAAAAATTAACATAAATGATTTTAAGAAATGGCTGCAGTATTTTCCACCTAATACTGATTTATTAAGAATAACAACAGTTACTCTTATTGTAAACAGTTGCTTCGGTTTAAAATTGAATATAAACCATCAACCAATCAGAGTTAAGCATTTAACAGCCGTGCAGTAAACACACCAAGCAGTACATTTAATTTTAGAATTTATATATATTTATTATTATTATTATTATTATTATTATTATTATTATTATTATTATTATTATTATTATTAGTAATAATAATATTATTAATATTATTATTAATATTATTATTATTATTATTATTATTTTTTTTTGGTTTGGTCTCGTAAATAAAATCTTTTTTTTCTGTAGTTATTAGTTCATGTTAGCCACTTGAACATCTATACCTATAAACAAAAATATTTAGATAAATAGTTATGAAACAATAATAAATGTATGTGCAAAATAATTTTGCATACATTAAAGTTCTTTGTAAATATATATATATATATATATATATATATATATATATATATATATATATATATATATTTATTTATTTATTTATTTATTTATTTATTTATTTATTTATTTATTTATTTATATAAATAAATTTAAAATAGTAACTGTTTGGGACTGTGCATCATCACATTCTCCAGTAAATTCAGCAGACAAGCGCATTTGTTGTTCAGTCTCTGCTCAAAGGTGATTGGTTTGTTTTCTTCCTGTAGACTGGAGAATGGTGAGAATTTAGAGGAGAACCAGCGGAATCTGCTCCGGATGACTGAACGCTTTTTTCAGGCCATAATCAGCTCATCTGGAGAGTTTCCTCCTCAGCTGCGCAGCGTCTGTCACTGTCTCTTTCAGGTGAGAGTGTGGAACACAGAGAGGCCTGAGTGCTGTTAATCCAGGGTGGAGTTTGCTTCGGTGAATGACTGTGTGCCCATGTTAACGTGTATGATGATTTTTCTATTGTCAAATATAATCTGCCTTAAGTGTTGAATGAAACCTTTTAAAGTAGGGTGTTCGTGCAGTCTTAAAATGTCAAAAATGTCCCAAAACCTGTAACAAAAGTTTTATTTATTAGCTTTTTAAATATTAGCTCCGTTTACTAATATGGTTTAATTATCTTCCTTATAATAACATTTGATTAAAAGTTCTTCATGTATTTATTTATAGCTACCTGGTGAGGAGACCGACCTGGACAGACATTGCATTGCGCATACATTTAGTTGGTTTTAAAACTAAGACAAGTTTTTTTTTTTTTTTTTTGGGTGGGGGGGGGGGGGGGTATGTATACAACTAGATTTTCCTTGTTTGGACACATTATTTATAATGTGTGGATAAAATTTATAGGAAATAACTAAATAATTGTATTTTAATGGAGCAAGTAAAACTCTTTTTTTTATTTTTATTAATTTTTTTTTTTTACTAGCCCAACCACTCTATTAGAAAAAATCCATAGCTTTTAGCCTTGTATAAGTCTGAAATGTCATTCATAATGGTCTTTAAAGGGTCTTTAAAAAGTCTTAAATTTGATGGGTGAAACCTGTTGAAACCCTGTAAATTCAGGACAGTAAGTTCTTAAAGGGATAGTTCACATAAAAGTGAAACTGTACTCACTATTTACTCACCTTCAAGTACTTACAAATCTTTGAGTTTCTTTCTTTACCATTGACTTTCATAGTAGGGACAACAAACACTACGGAGGTCAGCGGTTGTAAAAATATCTCCTTTTGTGTTCAATAATAAAAAAGAACCTCATCAAGGTTTGTGACCAGTGAAGAATGAGTAAATGATGACATACCTTTCAGTTTTGGGGTAACTATCACTTTGATTATATAATGTCAGCCTGATTTGTCATTGAGTTAATACAATTATGCTGAACCTGTAGAAATATGGAAGGTCATTGGGGCCAAAAGACTTGTTCAACGGAAGCAAGAATCTCATAAAGCAGTGCTGCTAAAGAAACATGCTCAAAATTGCTGATTTGTCAAACTGTGCATGTTTCCATCAGTCCCTTTGTACATGAAGAAAACTGCCACTCAGAAACTGCAAGACACTGTTTATGAACTTAAGGAATTGAATGTAAAAGTTTAGATGCACATAAAGGCATTTTAAATGTTGATGTGTGATCACCGTTTCATTAAATTAATCAAAAGTAACAGTGAGGCAATTTTATCCGGAAATGTTACCAGACGTTTGTACTTCGTATAAATCCTGTTCTGTTCTATTCATCAAAAAATGAAGAATAATAATGTATTGGAGCATAAAATCTACATATTTTTATTATTATTATTATTATTATTATTATTATTATTAATAAAATTCTGTATCATTCTAGTGATAACACTGGAGAACAAAAGTTGAAAATCCAGGTTGCTTTACATGAATAAACAGTATTTAAAATGTATAATGTTTTTTTTCAAACTCAATATCTAAATATAAATAATCTCAAATATATGCATGCCTATGTGTATTTATATATATACATGATAAATATACACAGTACACAGACTTACATTGTCAAAAACTTTTTTTGGATACGATTAAACTAATTAAAACACAAAACATTTTTTTTTTGTAATAATATTTCACCATATTACTGTGTTGAAAGTAAAAACATCCTTGAATAGCATAAAAGATTCTTGACTGATCACAAATTTTTGAACAGTATTTTATGCACTCAATAATAGCTGAAAGCTTTATTAAAGGTGCTGAATGTAAGTTTAGACTCTTCTAAAGCATAAAAATGTTTGTAGGTATTTATGAAACATGCCAAGGGAACATTCTTGTTTATCTGAAAAACAATGCTGAAGTCAGATATTCTGCTTTGAAAATCTGCGTTACGTGCTGGAACGGCTGTCTTTGTTTTGGTCATTTAACCCGCCTAATGCCAGTTTAGCCAATTATATTTCAGCACCCTGGGTTGCCTTGCTGGAAAACAACGGATTTCTTTCATTCATTCAGTCAGGAAGGTTCTCAAAGTATGTGTTTGCGACCGAAAAACGACTTCGGTGGACAGTAGCAGACCCCGAAATGTTCCTTCAAAAATATTCCTTCTATTGCATGCCGTTGTTTTTATTTAGAACAGTTTAAATCAGCCTTTAGAATCGATAGTCAGGCTCACTCCTGTTAAAGTCGTCAATCTGGCAACCTGCGCTTGCGTGTGTTTTGAACCTGGCGTGCAATACCTAGTTTAACCACTGGGTGTCAAATTTACATTCTGCACCTTTAAATTAGATTAAACTATATGCATATTTCTTTTTATAATTCAATGTTCTAAATATGTAAGATGTGTATTCCATGTGGGCCTGCTGGTGAGTGTGTGTTAGCTTGTGCTGTGACTTGTTTGTGCTCATTTCTGTCCTGTAGGCTACATGTCACTCTCTCCTGTCTAAAGCCTCTGTCAAAGACAGAAAGGAAGTGAGGAAAGCAGTAAGTGTGAATGGCGGACGTATCTGCTTCCTGTCCCAATTCACTTCATTAATCCGAGACTCTTGTGCACCTCTTGCCTGCATTACTGCCATTACATCAAATCATAGCTACTAATTTCCTGATTTTTTAATTTTTTTGGCAATCTGAATCTTTCACTGAATGAACCTCTTAGCACAAACACCAAAACAACCCCAACAAACTCTGTAGCTCCGGGCATCATCTTTGCATGAGCCGTCACTCTTCGGTCTGAGGATTGGAAATTACCAGGGCGTTGAATGCAGTGGTGCATTGTGGGTAGTTCAATTTGGTAACAAACTCTCTTCCTGAATGCCTGAATGATTTCACGCTTGATCGTTCAACCTGAGTAAAACACATTTCTCTGTAGATTAAATGCTTTGCTTCTCACTTTTTTTCTCCTCTAACACTCCTTAAAGGTCACTGGTGAAGACCTCCGCCATCATTCAACTGTTTAATGGCTTCAAACTGCTTTCTACACTTTTAACTGTAAAGCCTCTGGTGCCATTTCATTCAGAGACTTCCATCATTATTAGGGCTGCACGATACTGGACAAATACGCCATGCACTACATGACAAAAGTCTTGTTGTCGATCCCAGTTGTAAGAGCAACAAATAATAACTTGACTTCTAGTTGATCATTTGGAAAAGTGGCAGAAGGTTGATTTTTCCAATGAACCATCTGCTGAACTGCATCCCAATCATCACAAATACTGCAGAAGACCTATTGGAACCCACATGGACTCAAGATTCTTTCAGAAATCAGTCAAGTTTAGGGAAGGAAAACTCAGGAGAGGGCAAATTCTTCAGCAGGATAGCGCTCCTTCTCATACTTCAGCCTCCACATCAAAGTTCCTGTAAGCAAAGAAGGTCAAGGTAGTCCAGGATTGGCCAGCCCAGTCACCAGAAATGAACATTATTGAGCATGTCTGGGGTAAGATGGAGGAGGAGGCATTGAAGATGAATGCAAAGAATCTTGATGAACTCTGGGAGTCCTGCAAGAACGCTTTCTTTGTCATTTCAGATGACTTTATTAATAAGTGATTTGAGTCATTGCAGAGATGTATGGATGCAGTCCTCCAAGATCATGGGAGTCAGACACAATATTCATTCTTTTCCCACTGCACCATGACTTTATATTCTATACTGTACATCATTTCTGTTAAGTGACTATACTTTTGTCTAAGCAAAGTCAGACCTTACTGTCCTAATTAAATAATTCCTTTTATTTTGGTAAAATAAGCGTAATCTAGAGGCCTTTGCCTTTCATATAAGCCACTTCTGATACCAAATGATCAACTAGAAGACCTACCAGTTATTATTTGTTGTTCCTAAAACTTGGAAAGGCAACAAGACTTTTGTCAGGTAGTGTATTTTTGTTAAGTATTGCGATTAATGATTTTTCTTACGATATAACATTTGCTTTTTTATTAGCTTTGTTTTTTAATTCATTATTTATTTAATGATATTAAAAGAAACAGATCTAATGACAAATAAAAAACTTGGTCAAGGTGCAAATAATTTAGTATTTAAAACACTATGAATGCATAAAAAACGTATTCTGAGGGAGAGATCATGACTAATAAAAAAAGTAAACGGTAGGGTGTGAAGACTCTAATTGCAGAAAACTAATTCTCACTCAGGGCTGTTTATGCTATTGAAGAAGAGATTGCCCCTCATGGGCGGGGTTTCCACCTCCTATGTCATTTACTTTGGGTGAATGTCAAACAAAGAGTTTCTGCAGATTGTTTTTATAAAGTGTGATTATAAAAAAAATCGCATTCATATTTTTTTTTTACCATTAGAGGCTGGCTATATTCGCACACTGTTGCCACACAACTGTGTAAAAACTAGGGCTGGGCAATTTGGCTTGAAATCAAAACCTCGATTTTATTTATTTATTTTTGTCTTCATAGCTCACTGACAGGTTTTGTACAGTAAATATGCTCACATATTACAAGTGAGAGATGTTTGAATGTAGAGTGCATTACTTAATTTTTAAATAATTGAAGTAAACACACACTATCTACTATCTATGATTATTTATTGAACCGCAATACTGAACAACTGAAATTAAAACACGCATTGCCTAGAACACTGCTCTCCGTGCTGCCCACCCTCGTTTCTGATACCAAACCGACTAATCACAAAGCTCATGCTACGTGCATGGTGACGTGTAGTTGAATTTTTTTTTGAGAGGTCTGCGGGTATGCAAAGGCTGCGCCAGACCGTACACGTGCGCTTGGCAAAAGTATAATATCTGAATAATATAGTACGTATAAATCATAATATAAAAACTATAAATTAGCCTTAATAAAGCAGGGTCACGTGACTCCACACACGGTAGGGAAAGTTATTGAAAAAATTGACCTGGCAAAATTAGATTAATTATAGGTTCTGAATGTCGATTTCAATTACTTTGATTAATCACCCAGTCCTAGTATACCACTTATAACTCCTTATAACTTATTAGTAACCCCTTATAAAAGGGATTTTTGCATGATAGGTCCCCTTTAAATAAATAAATATTCTTCCTTTTTTTGAAGAATTCACATTTAAAAAGCATTCCTTTGTAGTGTACAAATTAAAATATTTTAGATGAAATCAGAGAGCTCCCTTATCCTCCATAGACAGCAATGGTCATTGCAGTTTTTTGATTGGCTGTTGTCATTTTCCTCTTGTCTCGACTCCCACCATAAGTGTTTATTTTCAGCTCTGGTATCACCTTTGGGCTGCTCCAATCAATAGCAGAACGGCAACTACTGGGGTTGTGGGGATAAAGATAGTAAGACCTCATCTGATTGGTCGAATTTAGATAAACAACCAATAGATAAAATAAATTTAGCACCACTTTGCGATACATATATTGCATATGCTATTATTACGATAACAATAATTTTGCGATTTATTGTGCAGCCCTAATCACTATCTAGTAATGCACTTAATATTATCAAATGATCAACTACACCTCCCATAAACTAAAGTTTGTTGTGGTTTAGCTTTAAATTGCACATTGAATAATTGTGAGAGATTGTGGTTCTGCTTTGTAAATCTTAATGAAATGGTGCCATGTTTCTTCAGGTGTAAAATCCTTCTTATCTGCTTTTGTGTGTGTGTGTGTTTCAGGTGGTGAGCCAACGTTTCCCTCAGAACAGCATTGGAGCTGTAGGCAGTGCCATGTTCTTGCGTTTCGTGAACCCAGCTATAGTCTCTCCATACGAGGCAGGGATTCTCGACAAAAAACCTCAGCCTAGGATAGAAAGAGGCCTGAAACTTATGTCAAAGGTGATGGCTAGCATGTCTTTTATGTAAAATCTAATATTGGGCTATATTTAATAGTGCTGAACATATGTTTCATAATCAAGGTGTTAATCTGCTCTTTTTGTTCCATGTTTTATTTATTATTGTGTTCAGCATTATTTTTTAATAAAAAAATGACACGTACTGTAATTAACAGCATTTTAAAGTCTGCTGAAAACATCCTAAATAGTCTTTTTATGCTAATTAACTGTGGCTTTTAGCATTTTATGCGGTTTAAATGTTTCCCCCTTGACCTAAGAACTTGAGTACCCCCGTTTTAGACCATCAAACTAAAATCAGGCACTACAGGATTGATCTCAATTATTGAATTTCTCACCCTTTGCAGATCCTCCAAAGTATTGCCAACCATGTTTTGTTCACAAAAGAGGAGCACATGAGGCCTTTCAATGACTTTGTGAAGAGTAATTTTGATGCTGCCAGAAGGTAAGTTCATTTAAGTGATGCTTTATAAGGAGGAGCTGGCAAAATATTGAAGTCAGACAACAACATTTTATCACTGTGGAACATATTTAGTATATCAAGCACAATGGTGGTAGAAAGCTGATGGTTTTTTAGTTAGTTCAACATGATTCAGTTCAGTTTAAAGGGTTAGTTAACCCACAAATGAAAATTCTGTTATTAATTACAAGTAAATTTTCAAATCCCTGAGATGTTTGTTCAAATTAAGATATTTTAGATGAAATCAGAAAGCTCCCTCGTCTGCTATAAACAGAAATGGTCACATGATGTTTAAAGTCAAAACATTCCATTGCATATGAAGCTCCAAGAACACTTTTGTGCACCAAACAAACTGTAAAAACGTGTGATGACCTGAGAGGTTGGCCGCACAGTTATGTGCAACAGCGTGCATCTCTCTCGCGCACACAGACACGCGTGCAAGCATACACACACATGCATACACACTCACACACGCAAACATAACATACTTCAACATACCGTTATAGTTTCTTTCCTTGTATTTATTATAGTAATCACATAACACTGTTTCTTTTCTGTTCTTTATTCGTAGAAAACATACATTTTGTTACTTCGTCATTCATTTGGAGTGCACACAAATTAGTTTCGATGTATGATTAATGTTTGTTTCTTTTTGAGCAACCAAGCGGTGCACTGAAGCATGTAGATGTGGTGGTCAGGCTTCCAGGGTGGCAACGATCGGCATCCTGGCAGGAACGTAGATTTTATTCAAGAGTGGTTTTGTCTGGGCAAACCAACACCATTAGCGATGCAGGGGGAAAAGAATGTAGATATCCTCTTTGTTTAAATATTTCTATGTTGATTTTGTGAGTTTGCTTATATTGGTTAATGTTCGATTATTTACTATTTTGTGGTAATGTTTATTGTTGCATTTGTTTTGTTTTTTTGTGTTGTATGTAGTAATGTGAATTTTGTTTTCTCAGCTTTGAATTGAAATGGGCTCATCCTTTTCTTTATTAGCATGGCTGTTTTCTATTGTGTCGGGTCATTTTGTGTTGGTTGGTTATGTTGGCCTATAAGTTATTATTTAATATATTATTTTAAGGACTTCCTAGTTGTTGAGAAATAAATCTGAAATGGAGGATTTTTGGCTTATGTTCTATCTTCTTTGACCTTCTGTCCCTTACAAAATGATTTGGTCTTCTTTTCTGTGTGAAGTCATCTGGGTGTGCATTTACTTTGTATTTTCTGTAGTAAATGCACACCATTATCTGATGCAGAAGAAATTAGCGACCAAAGTCATTTTTATATTTTGGTGCACAAAAGTGTTCTTGGAGCTTCGTATGATTACAGATGAACCACTGAAGACATTTGAATTGTTTTGAGGATGTTTTTCATTCCTTTCCTGAACTTTGAATGTCTAGTATGGACCTTTGCTGTCTATGGAGGGTGAGAGAGCTCTCAGATTTCATCTAAAATATCTACATTTGTGTTCTGAAGATGAACAAAGGTCTCAGAGGGTTGAAACGAGTGATATTTAAAATTAACTTTCTTTTTGGGTGATCTAACATTGTCATTGTTGCTTCAGAAAATTATTATCAGTCTTCAGGATTTGGATTCTGTCATTGACTAGATCTTTGTGTTTTCCTCTTAGATTTTTCCTGGACATCGCCTCGGATTGCCCTGCGAGCGACTCTCTCAATCACAGCCTGTCCTTTATTAGTGATGGGAACGTCCTGGCTCTGCACAGACTGCTGTGGAACAATCAAGAAAAAATTGGCCAGTATTTATCTAGCAACAGGTGAGCAGCTCTGTTTTTTTTTTTTTACGTTTTTTTTTCTTTTGATTGGTGTCGTTCAGGACAAAATAGAAAATACATGTGGCATTCTCTTAAAGGTGACCTGTTATGCCCATTTTTACAAGATGTAAAAAAAGTCTCTGATGTCCTCATGAGTGTGTATGCGAAGTTTCAGCTCCAAATACCAAACAAACGATGTTTTATAACTCTATGAAACCTCCCCTTTTAAGCTTTGATCCTGATTGTGCCATTTTGGTGACTGTCTCTTTAAATTCTAATGCGATTGTGCTCTTTTTCAAAAGAGGGCGGAGCTACAAATGCTTATGTATCAGCACTGTGGCAGGGGACAAAGGGAGAATGTCTATCAAATTGTTTCTGCAAACTGTTTTTATCAAGTGTGATTATAAAAATGTAATTAATACATGTTTAGCATTAAAAGCTGGCTAATTTCACACAATGTTGCCCACAACTGTGTTTAAACCCCATATAAAAAGGATTTTTGCATAATAGGTCCCTTTTAACAAGCATGCTGTCATTTTAAGACTAAGCTTTTAATATAAAATTTGTAATCTGAGTGTAAATTTTGCTACTAACCATGTTTTTTCAAACAATGTTACATGCTGTGGGCTAAATGCACTTTTAATACATGTGATGGTGATTATTAGAGAAGCTTTATTACAGTGGGTATATTTGGGCAGTCTGTTCTTTTATGGTCGTATCTTGTGACAAAATGTCCAGGTTTTGTTTTGTTTAGATGTCTTTGGTCCGTGTGGTGTATATACAGTATTTTAATCAAACTAGCAACAGAGTTTTAAAGTAAATCAGGACTCATTCTTTTAAACACAGCCGTGTTCTCTTCTTGCTCAATCCTCATTTGTACTACTGGCACAATGAGCAAGTCGCAGGATTAGATTCTTGAAATTCAATTCGGTTCTCATTCAAATCTGTATATATTTCCTGGAAGGTGATTTGCAATTTCACTTTCCATTCTCAGCTAGTTTCTGTCTCATCTGGTTGTTTGAGTGTGCTTGCATGCTTTATTTTAATTTTATTCAAATATTGCAAAGTAAAAACATTATTGGTTATGATTTTCAGATTCTCAATGAAGATTCAGTTGATTGATATATAATATTCCCAAATCCTCAGGGATCATAAAGCAGTCGGAAGAAGACCTTTCGATAAGATGGCCACCCTGCTCGCTTACCTGGGTCCCCCAGAACACAAACCTGTGGCTGATACACACTGGTCCAGCTTGAATCTTACCAGCTCCAAATTTGAGGAGTTCATGACCAGGTAAAAATTGCTGCATGGCAAAAAAATAATAATAGCAAACCACTGTTATTCAATAACTTGCCTAATTACCCTAATCTGCCTAGTTAACATAGTAATATAGTTAAATCGCATTATGAGTTGAATACTAGTATCTTGCAAATCAAGTAATAAAATATATTGCATTGTCACCATGGCAAAGACAAAAAAAGTGTTATTAGAAATTAGCTATCAAAACTATGATGTTTAGAAATGTGTTGAAAAATCTTCTGTCATTTAAGGCTACTATCACACTGCAGGCAAATGTGGCAAACATTTTTTTTGCCCACATGTGACTCGGATCTGTTTTTATCTTGACAGTATGAACAGCCCAAACCGCATGGAATCTGATCTGTTTTATTCAGATTTGTGCCACTTTCATATGTAGAGTTAAATCAGACACAGATCTGATGTTTTGCAATGTGACCACAGTGTGAACGGCTATGTAGGATCAGCAGCATAGTAGAATGGCACAAAGGCCAATTACTTTACCTCAGAAAGTTGGTTGTTCATTTAAAAGAAAACTTGAACACAAAACTGGTGCTTGTTAACCAATCTAGTTAACGATTGATTGGGGCATGGGTTATTTGCGAAGCTGCAGAGCATCGGGGGTGATAGGGGGTCCGTGCGCATGAAAGGAAAACTTTTATTCTGCCCCGATTCTGCTCATGCCTGCTGTTTATAACGAAATAAAATGAAATAATTCTGCAAGCAGAGAGAAACCAACTCCACATTTACACTTCAGTCTGAGGCTGCTCGTTAACCCTTGATGAGTTCACTACACCGGTGGTCAAAAAGACGCACCGCGGTTGTCATAAATCACAAATGATTAGTGTTTTCAATCACAAGTGACTTACTTTAGGTTTCAAATGGCAAAATACACATTAGTTGTAGGAGAACAGCTCTTTACAGTTCATAAAATACACCACGGTTGTCTGTGAAAAGGGCAATAATCATGACAATGACAATAATCTGACAACATACGTGCTTCATACATTCATTGTGTGCATAATTAGACATTTTGTGCTGTGCGTAACTGTACTTTTGTGCATGCGGGTCAGTTTAGGACAGGCATGGGCAAACTTGATCCTTGAGGGCCGGTGTCCCTGCAGAGTTTTGCTCCAACACTAATCAAACACACCTGAACACCCTAATTAGTGTCTTTAAGATCACTAAAAAGCTACAAGCAGGTGTGTTTGATTAGGGTTGGAGCAAAACTGTGCAGGGACACCGGCCCTCCAGGATCGAGTTTCCCCATCCCTGGTTTAGGACCATGATCTGTTCACACTGCTAATCTGATATTGGCCACATTTATAACAGCAATGTGAACAAAAAAATCAGATCTGAGGAAAAATCTGATTTGAGCACTAAACCATGCAGTGTGAATGTAGCCTTAAGTGACACCTGAACAATATTTTTATAATAATAAAAATTTACATTTTTTTTTAAATTGGAGAACAGGACCAATTATTTCACAGGAGGGCTATATATATTTTATAGATTTAGTTATTTATATCTATCTATTTATTTAAGTACTTATATTTATGTTTATTAAAATGACCGTTTGATAATATATTCATGAAAATACATGGCAGTTATTTGAGGTAAATTGGAAAACAAGACCAATTTCCTGGCAAACAAGACAAAATACTATCAGCACATTTTTATTAATTAATATTAATATAATTGGTGACGCAGTGGCCCAATTGGTAGTGCTGACGCCTCACAGCAAGAAGGTCGCTGGTTCGAGCCTCGGCTGGGTCAGTTGCCGTTTCTGTGTGGAGTTTGCATGTTCTCCCCACGTTCGCGTGGGTTTTCTCCGGGTGCTCCGGTTTCCCCCACAGTCCAAAGACATGCGGTACAGGAGAATTGAGTATGCCAAATTGTCCATAGTGTATGAGTGTGAGTGAGTGTGTATGGATATTTCCCAGAGATGGGTTGCAGCTGGAAGGGTATCCGCTGCGTAAAACATGTGCTGGATAAGTTGGCGGTTCATTCCGCTGTGGTGTCCCCGGATTAATAAAGGGAATAAGCTGACTGAATGAATGAATGATTTAGTTTAACAATATTTTAATAATAATAATTATTATTATAATTAATGTTATTTTGTTTAATTTTTAAAATTATATTTATATAAATTCATAGTTTGTTTTTTGTTGCAAACAGTCTAGTTTTGTTATTCTCTAAACCAGCGTTTCTCAGTCACATTCCTGGACCACCAACACTACATGTTTCGGATGTCTCCTTTGTCTGCCACTTCCATTACAGGTCTTTCTCTTGCTGCTAATGTGGTGATGATCTGAATCAGGTGTGTTTGCTTAAGGAGATATGGGAAATGTACAGAGCTGGTGGTCTTCCAGGAACATGGTTGAGAAACACTGATCAAACGCATATTTTATTTTTTATTTTTTGAAGTGCACTTTTTATATATTAACTTTTGTTCTGTTTCTTTAGGCACCAGGTGCATGAGAAAGAAGAATTCAAAGCATTGAAGACTCTCAACATCTTCTACCAGGCTGGAACATCAAAGAACGGAAACCCTGTGTTTTACTATGTGACGCGCAGGTAAGACTTTTTTGTTAAAAAAAAAAAAAAGCGAACAGCATTATTTTGGAAGAAATTTTATTGTTTCTAACATGAACTGTAACTAACAACAGAGATTCACATTTGTTGATTACATTAAACATTACGTTTTACATTAAATACATTGTAACGATTGCCTAACAGCAATAAATTAAAAGTACCAGAACTCCATGTTTCAGTATGATTGTGAATAGTACGAATATTTAAAAGTCCCGTGAAGTGCTTTGAAATGTGCACTTTTTTTTTTCAATGTGTGACATAATCTGAACTGAAACATGAAGACAGGGCGGGGCATACAGTAGCCCCTCCCTCTTAAAAAAAAAAAACAGCCAGTAGCATTTTGTTATTATCACAGCTTTACCAGTGAGAGCGGTTGAACCCAAGCGCATCTAGCAATAGCATCTTAATGGAGGCGGGGCATGTCAGACACTAAAGGGCATTTGATTGGTCGGACGATTTGATGAGAAACTGTATGAGGTAATAATAATAATAATGCCTAACATAAAACACAAGCATTAAAAACACATTAAACAGCATATTAAACCTTCAGATCATCGAAATGAGATTTAAAATGGAAAGTTGTGTCCAGCTGGCGAATGTGCAAAGGTAAGGAATTCCACAACCAAAAGCCCTACTACCAAATGAACTCCTTTTAATTAAAAACGGATAATATTTCAGCAGTAAATGACGTCAGAGCGCAAAGGAGTGTACATATGGAGGATATCAGAAATATAGTGAGGTGGAAAATTATATTTAAAAATATGAATTGTTTATCCATTTAGGTAGAAGTGGCAAGCTTTGGATGTTTATATCTTCTTAACACACAGAGGAAGGTTTTGTTTCCTAAGGAATGTAAAATAAAAAGCGTTAAAAAGTGAGTATTTGTACAACTTCTTGAAATAATATATCTTCTTAATGCAAACTGTGGAGCACACTAGCTTACAGATATCCTTAAAAGGATAGTTCACCCAAAAATGTTTATTTACTTAGTTTACTCAATTGGTTTCAAATCTTTATGAGTTTCTTTCTTCTGTTGAACACTAAAAAAGTTGTTTTGAAGAATGCTGAAAACACCTGTCGGACACATAATAATAACTTATTTGTCAAATTATTTATATACTGAAATGCTTATTTGCTTCTTTAATCCTCACTTTTATGTCGCTTTGCATAAAAGTGTCTGTTGAATTAGTAAATATTTTTTTTAGATTTAACTGGACCTCTCATTCTGTATGTGGGTGATTGAGCAACACCTCTAAACATCGACTTCCATAGCAGGAAAAACAAATATTATGGAAGTCAATGGTTATAGCTTTCTTGTATTTCTCATCTTTAGTATCTAATAAATACTGAAGAATAAGTATCTCTAGTATCTAATAAGTAATAAAGAAACTCATACAGGCTTGGAATAAGTGTAGAATGAAGTCCAGAATTTTCGTTTTGTGATGAACTATCCCTCAAAGGCTGCATTTACACTGCAGATCTTGATGGTCAAATCAATTTTGTGACCGCATCCGATTTTTTTTTTTTTTTTTTTTTTTTTTTTTTTTTTTTTTTTTTTTTTTTTGACAGTCTGCTTACATCATCTTTTAAAAGTGACTCGTAATTGATTGTCTGTATTTACACAGCACATGGCAAAGGGCGCAATGACCAGGAAAAAAAAGAGCAGGCGCTGACTGACAGCTGATAATAAAAGAGCGCTCTTTTTCTCCATTCCTGTATTTAATCTGTTCGCAGAGTTTCATTTAGTTTTTTCTTTTTGACAAGTTGTTTTACTATAGTTTATGATGGAAAAATTCTCGTTTGGCCATCTTCTTTTAATCTAGGCCAGGGGTTCTCAATCTTGGTCCTGGAGGTCCAATGTCCTGCAGATTTTAGTTCCAGCTTTCCTCAACACACCTGCAAGGATGTTTCTAGAAAGCCTACACTGAAAAAAATTGTTCAAAGATGATTCCATGGATTTACTCAATTTTTTTTAGGTTAAGTGGTTGTAAACAATTTATTTGGGCTAAATTTAAAGAAACAAATTAAGTTGAACATTGCTCAGTTTAATTTGTCTGTTTAAATTCAACACAAATAAATTGTTTGCAACAGTTTTGCATGCAACACTTTTTTCAGTGTAGTGAGAGCTTGGTTCGCTAGCCCAGGTGTGTCTGATTGACGTTAAAACTAAAATCTGCAGGACACTGGACCTCCAGAACCAAGATTGAGAACCCCTGATCTAGGCCTTTTTAAACCAGTAGGCATCTTAATGTAATGTCCATGGCGTGATTTATGCGCGTGATGTATGCAACAGTTTTATATTAGTTTATATTGATTACTTGGCGGATGTTGCGCGCTCTCTCTCTCTCTCTCTCTCTCTCTCTCTCTCTCTTGTTAACATGCTATATGACAATATAAAAGCTTTTTTAGTCCTCGTGTATGAGATTTAAGGTTTGGGACTCTGCTGAAGTCTGTTTCGAAATGAAATTGTCAGAGTTGACGTCATTCGCTACTGTTTTAATGATGCGTGGCTTGCATTGACAGGTGAAAAATTTGATCTATTTGCTTGCACTGCAGACACGAGGGCACAGATCTGATTCATATCAGATACATTTCCACAAACCTAAATGTGATTTGAGCAAATCGGGTTCCATGTGATTTTGTTTCCCTGCTTACATGCACATGGGCCATATACGATCTGTGCCATATGGGAGAAAAAAATCGAAGTCACTTGAACCATGAAATAATGCAGTGTAAATGCAGCCAAAAAAAAAGACATTTGCTGTTTGTTAAAAAAAATTTGTAAATTGTGCTGAAACGACACAATTTGTGAGTTTTAATTGTTTTTTTTTTTACCTAATTGTTTTATGGTCAATCCACAAAAGTTTGTACAGTACAAACTAACAAGTTAACTTTAATTCATTCATATTGTCCTAACGCAAACCGATTATGTGGAACCCAGCAATTTTTACAGTGTACTGAAACTAACATCTAACAAACTTAATTATTATTAATATTCATGGAGATTTTAACCGTAAACCATCTGCGTAATGGGTTTCTAGGACTCTAATAAGTCTCTACCTTCAGAAAGAATATATGGCACGTCACGGTATCATCTGTTGAAAGTTTAGAGCCATGAACACAAGAAGCAGATGTTTGAAGCTGTTCATCATGGAGGACGAGGAGGAGCTGTGAGCGTTGTTTTCACCGAGCATTGCAGATTCATAATCAGTGCTGGATGGGTTGTCATTGCTGGATGGAGTGGTGTTCCACATAAGCCCATTCATGCTGCTTGTGGAGCTTCCTGCATTGGTCCCGTTGTTTTTTTGGTTGCCTCCAATTTGGGTGGTGTTGTATTGGTTACCATAGCTGGATGAATTGGTTCCGTTTTTCAGGCCTGTGATGTTGTAGCTAATTGTGTTGTTGTTTGCAGCACTGATAATCTGCATCTGGACTAGGATACAGCCAAATATCATAACTAGCAGCACCAGGCAGCTGTCCGCTCTTAGAGCCATTTCTCTGACCTAGAAAGAGCACACAAATTATTATTATTTTAATTATGTCCATGGTGGTGTGCAGTTTCTGTGCCATGATGTCAGTACATAATGGGCCCGTTTCAGAAAGGAGGTTAAGTGAAAACTGAGAGTATGTTAACCCTGAAATGAGAGAAACTCGAGAAGCAGGGTAAGTCAAGCCTGTTTCTGAAAGAGAGGTATCTTTAACTCAGAGTCAGTTACCGTGGTAACTTACTCTCTGAACCTAACCTGGTCAGGAGCAGGTTTTATTCTCTATACTCTGAGTTTCTGTCAGTCTTCTCCCCTTTTTTAAAGACGAAGCGGTATTTCTTGCCTTAGCCTTATGTTTCCACCCACCTATTTTAATGTGCATTTTAGATATGTGCATAAAACGATTGGTGGAAATGTCATGATGCACATAACTTTTGAAAATACGCATAAAAAAAACACGTGCATAACTAAGTAGGATAAACTATTATTCGATAGAAAAGATGCACCTAAACGACGCCTATGTGCCTATGTTTGTTATAAGAGATCATATGATGATGAAAATATGTGTGAATGGACAAACCAGCAGGCTGAGCACGCCTGAAACCAGCAGGAAAACGCCTGAACCGTTCCAGTATTAATGTCATTATTAATGACCTCTAGAGCGTCTGAAGCGTGTTAAGGAGTGTCTGTTCTCCGCGTCTCATGCCTTCAAATGCCCCCACGTGTTCATTGAATGTCAGCATTGTCTTCTGAGGCGCAAGTATTTATTAAGTAAAGAAAAGATTGATCTTCTACCATAGTAAATTCTGTTTTTACTGTTGATATTTGGCGCCAGTTAATCAGGAAGTGAAGTTTGTTTTTGACTTTGATGGAAACGCTGTTTTATTCGCACATCTTTTATCCGTTATTCCAGTTTTGCACAGAAATTTAAATAATATATTTGGATGAAAACATAGCTATTGCCTACATTTCAGTCACACAAAGAACAAAGTCACGTACGAGAATGGCTTGTCCTTTTTTAATAAATAATTAGCTTAAAATCACTGACTTTCAACAAGAACATGTACTGTTACTAGATTAATTGGATTATTATTTTTTCTAAAAACAATTGTTTAGTTCAACCTCTATCACTTGATTAATAAAAAAGGCAGACACACAAGTGCACTGTCAACGTGTATAAAAGGAACGTTATGCAATGGTGTTGCTTTTTTAAATATATGCTCATATTTGCTGTAACTTTGCATGAGCACATCAAGTTCAGCTGGAGAAAGAAATGCTGATCTCTTTTTCAGATGTTGCCATAGTCACTCGTAATATCAGTGCTCCATTGATAATGTCTTTTTATAGTTGCGGTGTGCGTGCTTAACTCTGAGTTGGTCTACTCAATGTTGATTGACCTAACTCATATCCGCTATTCTGAAACCGAAAACTTAGAATTTTTAATCTCCCGGTAAATCAATTCAGAATTCAAGTTTAAACTCTGAGTTGGTTGAACCTCCTTACTGAAACAGGCCGAATATTTTACTAGATATTTTTTAAGACACTAGTATTCAGCTTAAAGTAACATTGAAAGGCTTAATTAGGATAACTAGGCAAGTTAGGGTAATTAGGCAAATCATTTGCTGTTTCACAACTTCAAGAATGCAGAGAATGGACTTCTGGTTACCTCAGAACAACGGGAGAATGTGAGAACACAGAATGAGTCCTCTGAGAAATGAGATGTTCACGTGACCTTTACGTATTTTTTACGGAAAAATATTTAAACATTACAGCATTCATACAATGATTGTTTTTCCCCTTTTCAATATATATAACATGCACAAAAACCTTACAAATATGCTGTACACAATACAAATAAAACCGATTTTTAACATGAATTTCAGCAAATAAACATCCTTAATGTGTTTATGCCTTTATTAAGATTTTCATTTTAATGTTTACTTTCACCGTCTCATTTAGAGAAATTCCTGAGATAAATAAGATATATCTCTGAACTTTAATAGGTAAACAGGTATAGTGAATGCTGCGCTTCCCAGCTCCTTTAATCAGCCGCAATGACTTCTGGGACTTCTCAAGTGAGTTTTGCGCTCAAGTCTGCATCCTTGATAACAAGAACACATCCGGGAACTTTCATGCGTCCTTTGTTCTTGCGGCCTTAACTTGACCTGAACTTTGATGGTTTATGATGACATTACTCGAGGACACAAGAACACTGAAGAACGAATATTGGGAAACAGACATTGTATGACAGTGGTTTGTTCTTTAGACAATCCTAAAAAATATTGCTTAAAGGGGCTGATAATATTGACTCTAAAATAGTTTTTTTTTAATCAAACTTTCTCCAGAAGAAAAAATATTATAGGAAATACTGTGAAAAATTCCTTGCTCTGTTAAACATTGTTTGGAAAATATTTGAAAAAAGATTGACAGACAGGAGGGCTAATCATTTTGACTTTAACTGTACATGGAGGGCAGATGGAGACAAAGTGATTAGCCCTCCTGTGACATTTTAATTATTTTAAAATATTTACCAAATGATGTTTAAAAGAGCAAGGATGTTTTTCCACAGTATTTCCTGGTGTACTTTATATTCTGGAGAAAGTCCAGAAAAAAAATCATTAAGAAAACTGCTGAAGTAATAATATTACACTCTAAGAAATGCTGGGTTATTTAAACCCAAAATGGGTTAAATATGGTCCTATTTATATAATAAAAAAGTCTGTATTTTAGTTTTTAGTCCATATATTCTCATAATTGGATTGAAATAACCCAGCATTTTTTAGTGTTTAACCCCCTACCCCCAGTGTAAATCCTAAAATGTATTCTTTTTCCAGATACATGAACTGTGAATGTAGATCAAATAGACTCGTTCAGCAACTGTTTCTGTTTTAGTTTGGGAAGATCATTTTGAGAAAGTGCCTCTGATGGTGAAGAAAAGAAGGATACCAATATAGTCTCAGGAAACCTTTTATAGAAATCTTATTTTGCATGCCATCTTCATCAATTCTGAAAAATGAGCTCATTTGGCTTTCAATGCATATTTGTTCTACATGGTTTCTGCTATATTCATTCTTCCATGGCGGGGCGCCACACCAAAATTAATTCCCACCATGACTACATTACAGCTTCTCATTCAAAACATTCAGTCGATGTTGTTGTTTTTTTAATAGCGGGTTATAATCACACCAAAATGTATTAAAAGGTAAGGAAATTATAACAGAGCGAACTTTTCTGTATTCGTGGTAGTGCTGTGCGTTATTTGTCTTTAAGGTGACATGCTGACTGATTGACTCACTGACTGACAGAGCTGCGCGATGTGTGAGGCCAGCAAACACGACGTAGCTTTCAGTTATGATGAACACACAGTTTCCATAATTATACTTTATTTATAGATGAAGGTCTTTGGTTCTGCACACAAAAACTTTATCTTGCTGGAGTTTATCGCTGTTTCACTTTACTTCAGGACGCATCAATACCATTCTGTAGGTCTATACTAAATCACACTTCAGCAGTGTTTATTTGAGAGCGCACAAGAAAATCTTTGCTTGAGCAGCGTATTTTTGAGGGCGTGCAAGAAGTTTTGTGCACAAACACAAGTAATCGGCGCACAAACTCACAAAAGATTAGCATGCTCTTATTACATGAATGCCATCTCAACTTGTAAAACTGCGCTCACAACATTTGTCATTGAAATAACGCCAAAGGTAGTTGAAAGATCTGTGTAAAAGGCCTGCCAACAGCTGGAAAAAATCCTAAAGGAAACACTGTTCTATGTCATTACATTAAATGTTTTCCTGTGTTTGTATACAGAAAAACAAATATTAAACACGATACAATTTTTCTTTCTCTTGAATTCATAATGTAGAACTTTTTATATATTTTAGCATGAAACTTTCTAGATGGACCATAGTAAAGCGCAAAGGGTCTTCTTTCAAAATGATACTTAGTGTTTGTTTGTAGCTCACTGAGGTCAAGAACTGTTACTGTTTAAAGTTAGGTAGGTATTTAAGCCCAGAAGTATGTGCTGGCTAACAGGTTAAGAATAATAATAATAATAATAACAATAATGCTGGCTAAAAAATAATTATTTTTCAATTGGCTACAGAACAAAACAATGTTGTTCAATGACTTGCTTAATTACCCTAACATGTCTAGTTAGCCTAATTAACCTTTACATTGCACTTTAAGCTTAATACTAGAGTCTTGTGTTATGTATCAGTATCATCGCAAATACAATTTTTTAACAAAATTAAAAAGTAGGGCTCATAAATTCATTTTCAGTATATATCATGGAATATCAGACAAGATATAAACATTTTTCTGGGAGGTTGAACATCATTCATTCATTTTTGAACACTTAACATTAGTCCAAGTGAATTTATCGTAAGTTATCTGAAAAAATTGCCCAAATACTCACCAAGTGTTGTGCTTAAATGATGATGGTGTCTTGTCTCTCAGAGCGGTGATGTGCAGTTTCTCTAGATGTGAATGCTTTTAATAGTGACACCACTCATAGATGACATCACATGATTCTTCAAAGAGGAGGGAAGGTGTGCCTTTTGTTTAACAAATGGTTTGTTTGTTTTTGGAGAGGTATCATGATTGCTGTTGCAAAACTTGCTCGTGTTTTTCTGTTTAAGGCATAAAGATTTTCAGATCTTTTTAAGGTTTGTATGTCTACATAGCTTGGTAACCTCACTTAATAGTTTGTTAGCTGATTTGGTAATAATTGAATTCAACATGACTTGTATTTAGTCAGAAGAGTCAGCAATGAGAGTGAATGCATTATCATTAGACAAAATAAATGCTTTTCCAGCTGTAAAATCTTGGTAACATCAACATATGTGTTTTAGAGTGTTAAAGTTGATTTGTTGCTTATTCACTGGTTTAAAGGAAAGACAGAGTTCAACAGTTAAATTTTACCATTTCTGAATCCATTCATCCGATATCTGGGTCTTGCGGGAACACTTTTAGCTTAGCTTAGCAGAAATCATTGAATCGGATTAGACCATTAGCATCTCGCTCGAAAATATACCATGTGCATTGATGTTATGCAGATTCTGACTAGTGGTTCAAGTGTAGAGCTTAGTGTTGAGGACAATTTTCAGGCATTACGTTATATCATTGCGCCTGCTGCAGCCATGGTACAGTAGCAAATTCCTTGACTATTACTCCAGAATGAGAGTGAAACTTGCAATATCAGCATAGAAAATAGCAACCTTTCATTTTCTGTCGGTCTTAGTACATCATGTAGTACATGAGTTGAGTTTAAATGGGAAAATTGAAACTTTTTTTTCTTTTGGACTCGATGCTAATGGTCTAATCTTCATTCATTCATTCATTTTCTTTTCGGCTTAGTCCCTTTATTAATCTGGGGTCGCCACAGTGCAATGAACCGCCAACTTATCCAGCATATGTTTTACACAGCCGATGCCCTTCCATCTGCAACCCATACACACTCATTCACACACATACACTACGGACAATTTAGCTTATTCAATTCACCTATAGAGCATGTCTTTGGACTGTTGGGGAAACCAGAGCACCCGGAGGAAACCCACGCAAACATGGGGGGAGCATGCAAACTCCACACAGAAACGCCAACTGACCCAGCTGGGGCTTGAACCAGCGACCTTTTTTCTGAGGCGATTGTGCTACCACTGTGCCACCATGCTGCCCCCATGGTCTAATCTGATACACCTGATTCATTTATGCTAAGCTAATCTAAAAGGGTTTTTAAAAGTCCATTTATTTAAAAACAGCCAAATAATAGGGCTAGTTATGTCCTGACCACTAAAAAAAGGGAAGTATTTGTATCAATTGTGCTATGTCTCTTATGTGGAATTATCTTTTGAAGTCATATGTGTTAACCTGAGAACTTTCAGAATGGTGGAAATAATTATCAGTCAACCGATATCGCTGAATAGTTGGAAAAAAATCTCAATGTAATTGTTAATATTTTATCATATTTTTATTATTTGTTTTATTGATTTTTTTTTTCTAGATTTATTGTACAGTGCTGTGCTCTTGATCACAAAGTTTGTTGCTCTTTGTTCATATTTGTGTTTAGTTTTATTGCAGTGATGACAATTTAAATGCATGCATTTAAATGATTAGAATCGTCCTGAAAGTATGTGGATTGTCAGAAGTTAATCAGAATAACCCATGAAATATGAAGCCTGCACCTATTTTTTTGTAAACTTGTATGTCCAACAATACTTCTAGATAGAAATTATACTGTAAGACTGTTACATTTCTTAACATTTTAGGTCCATTTTAGGTCTCCATGATATGTTAAACAGAAAAATCCAATTTGATAACATGAATTTATATTAAGATCCAGTTTAGAAGATAGACAGTGTGGAAGACAGTGTGGAAGAGCGTACCACAGATTAACCCATAGGCAGAGCCAAAAGTGCATCCTGAGCTTGCAGTTTTACTGATGTTCTGATTGGGTCTTTTCACGCTCCGTGTGCGAAGAGTGGTTGTCTTACAAGTTGTGGAGATGGTGGAGAAGAAGTCATCTGGTGTGACCAAAGCATCGGTGCTTGATTGAGAAACCTTTAAACTTGAAGTAAAAAGAGCGCCATTTCTGAAAGATTCCTCTTCCTGGGTGCCTCCAGATCTTGTTAGATCATCTTGAGTGTTTATAAGAGACATCCCATACCAGAAGTGTGTGGTGACTGCTTGGACATAAGGATGGCTTGGTTCCGCAGAACTGTATGGTGAAATTTGTAGGTGCCAAAATGTCCAACAATAATAATACTTGTGCCTCAGATAGAAATTATACTGTAAGACTGTGTATTTCCATAACATTTTAAGTCCATTTTAGGTCTCCATGATATGTTAAGCAGAAAAATGCAATTTTATAACATGAATTTATATTAAGATCCAGTTTAGAAGATACACAGTGTGGCCATTAGGAAGAGTGTACCACAGATTAATCTATAGGCAGAGCCAAAAGTGCATCCTGAGCTTGCAGTTTTACTGAGGTTCTGATTGGGTCTTTTCACACTCCGTGTGCGAAGAGTGGTTGTCTTTCGAGTCGTGGAGATGGTGGAGAAGAAGTCATCTGGTGTGACCGAAGCATCAGTGGTTGATTGAGAAACCTTTGAAGTTGAAGTAAAAAGAGCGCCATTTCTGAAAGATTCCTCTTCCTGGGTGACTCCAGATCTTGTTAGATCATCCCGAGTGTTTATAAGAGACGTCCCGGACCAGATGTGTGTGGTGACTGCTTGGATATAAGGATGGCTTGGTTCCTCGGTTCCAAAGACATATGGTGAGAGTGTGTAGGTGCCAAAATGCCAGCTCCCCGTCCTGGTCAAATGAGCCTCTCCACAGGTGTACCAGGTGTGGCAGGGGCATCCTAAAACTCGAGCCGGAGTTTGTTTGGTCCACAGCAACAAATAACTGATGTTGGCAGTTTCTTCACAAGCCCAAGGATTGTCTCCTAGAGTGATGAGCTTCAGACTTTCCATATGCTCAAACGCCTCTTCGTTTACTGCAGTGAAACGGTTTGCATGCAAGTAAAACTGAGCCAGCTTGTGCAGCCGCAAGAGAGATCCCGGCAGAATTTGGACAAGAGAATTATGGGATAGATCCACTACTTCCAGGTTATGGGGCATGTTTGTAGGTACCGTCCAGAACTTGTTGTGACTGAGGTTGAGAGCCTTCAAGTTTGGGAGCGTGTTGTTGATAAAGACCACACGCTCCAGTTTATTGACGGACAGATCCAGAACTCTGAGGTTCCACTGGTACGCGGTGTCATCTTTGTTTAGTACACGTAGGCGGTTTCCGGAGATGTTGATCTCCCACAGTGCCCGTGGTAGCGAAGCTGGGAAATGCAGCAAACGATTGTAGGAGATGTCCAGGATGCGAAGGTGCGTGAAAGAGCTTAGGTGTTGGTCTAGGTCTGAGAGACGGTTGTGGGTCAGGTTGAGGGATTGAATGTTCCTCTGCAGGCCCAATGGCAGATGTCTAAACCCCCTCCACGAGCAGTCAACTGTCCGATGGCTGTCACTACAGGAGCAAACTGAAGGACATTCGGCATGAACGTATGTACACGTAATCCAGAGTAAAAGCACAAAGGATGTCACTGTACACCCGTGTATCTTCATGGTGTTCCTGTGGACGATGGAAAGAGAGATTTGTTTGCTGAATGCAAGATTGTTTATTACATGATATGTGTATCACTCACTGGCAGTAATATGCAATATTTTGTGTACCTTCTTAAAGACCAATGAGTATACCAATGAGGATAGTAAATGGAGATTACAGGTGTCTAAGCTTTATGGATTACATTGAGTCACTCTGGCTGTTGAATATAATATGCGTCTGATTATATTTGACAATATAACAATCTGATTATAATTCAGAAGAAATCTGATGACAAAATGTTAAATTTTTTTAGCGAGTCTGATTACAGGAAATATAATGAATTATAAATTGCCATTTTTTTGTAATTTGCATTTAATGAAAATGCTTCTGACAGCAAGTAATGACAATCAGTCTGATCTTCAGTAAATCTGATTATTGAATTATTCATTAGGGGTTGTCTGATTAATTAATCTGAATCAACTATTGAGTGTGGTTACACAACAAAAAGTTTAAATATTTGTGTCTGATAAAATCCTATAAATTTATATCAACGAGTTTTTAGTAATTCACTATGTGTCTGATTATAAGTCTGATGTACACACTTTAGCAAACCTGATTATTTGGTTAATAATTGGTTATTTGACAAATTTGGTTAATACGAGTTATGACAAGCATCTGAATACACAGAGAAACGACTTGTGTGTCTGATAATGTCAATAACAGAGTCTAATTACAGTGGGTCTGATTACAGAAAGTATATTTAAGCAATGGCAATAAGTATGACTGTTTTGAGCAATGGTATTTGTCTAATTATAATGGAGATGAAAGTTAGTGTCTGACTATCTTGAGTCTGATGATGTTGTATAAATGACATTCAAACTTTTGAAAATCTGATTATATTGAACTGTTAAATATTGCATTGAACCATAAGCAATAAAACCATATATTTATCCATTGATTGACTGATAATAGAACAAGTAATTAGTAATGAGTTCTAGTAAGAGTCTAACTTATATTAATTGCCATTTGTATCTGATTACAACTGAGTCTGATTATGTTGCATCTGATTACACTAAGTTTACTATATACGTAACTAAATGAATAATGTATAATCAAATTAGCCTGATTATATTGAGTGATGATAATGAGTCATCTCTGGTTATGGTTTATTTAAGAAATGGCAATAAGTGGCTATTTTGAGCTATGCCGTTTGTCTAATTATAATGCTGATGAAAGTTAGTATCTGACCTTCTTGAATCTGATAACGGTGTATATAAATGACATTCAAACTTTAGCAAATCTGATTATATTGAACAATTGATTAGCTCTGATAATAGTACATTTAAATATTATGAGCTCTAGTAAGAGTCTAACTTTAAGTAAGTTCCATTTGTGTCTGATTAGAGCAGAGTCTGATTATGCTGAATCTGATTACACCAAGTCATAAATAAATAAATGAATGCAATGAATTTAGTTCTTTTGAGTGATTATGCAATTGTCTAGTAATTGTCTTACCTTAGTGAGCTTGATTATGTCTGATGCTGTGTATTTTTAGCAAATCTGATTATGGAGAGTGACTGTATAGGTCTGTTAACAGTCACACAGTGATAAATTTGGGTAATTGGGCATTGAGTAGTGATTGTGGTGTCAATTAATGTGGTCTGATTACGGTTATAGACTGTGTTTGATTACAGCTAGTCTGATTTAAAAGGTTTCCCTATTTTGAATAATGTAGGTTGTGTCAAGTGATTGTCTATCCCTAGTAAGTTTGAGCATGTCTGATGTTTCAAATCTGATTATATTGAGTGACTGTTTAGGTCTGATGACAGTAAAACAGTGATTAATGTGGGTAATGACAAGTATGTTACTATATTGTGTAGTGCAATATGTGTCTGATTAAGGTGTCATTAATTCAGTCTGATTGACAAACTGTCTGATTAAATAATGTCTGATTAAAAATTGACTGATTTAAATAATGCAGTTTTGTGTCTAATTATAATAAAGATTAAAACTTATATCTGATAATTGTCTGATGACAGGGATTGACTTTAAATTTGAATGCTAGTCGATCAAAAGGATTATAATTACAAATATTTAACCTGGTTATTTTGAGTGATGATAATGTGATGATAATGAGTCATCTCGGGTTATTATTATAACATGTAGTCGTATTTACAATGTTTGTGCGGATGTTTCTCCACTTTTGTTTGAGGTTGTTCAAAGCAATGGCCTGAATTCCGAGTTTCGTAAATGGTGTTACACATGCAGACATACAGCAGAGAACGTTGAAGGTCTTTATGCAGTATCTCTGCAGATCTCCCTCCCTACTTCTGCACGACTCTAACCACACGCTTAGAATAAAAGCAGCATTATTATTAATAATGCGCTTTTGCATCCTTATTCATATTCTGTCACACAAGCTAAATTCTAGCTCTGAGCGTAACCTTTCCTCAGGTAAACCATGCTGCATTGTGAGTTCCTTACCTTCTCCTTGTCATCACTCTGTGCTCTTGTCCTCTTTCTGTCAATTTTTCTCCATCCCTCACCTCTTTCTTTCTGCTTAGTCTTCAGATCAGAGTGGTTGTGATTTCTTATTTTATATGCTTTCCTATGTTTTTGTTTTATGCTGCAGTAAAATCCAAATCCTGTCTTTCTCTGTGCAGGTCCCGTTCTGGGATTGCTATGATAGCGTAGGAGAGAGAGAGAGAGAGAGAGAGAGAGAGAGAGAGAGAGAGAGAGAGAGAGAGGCAGGGAGGGGAGATGTAGTAGAGTCTCTACCCTGGTACAGAGAAAGAGAGAGAGAGGTAGTGCTGACTTCTCTGTTTCCTCTTTAGGATTCCCTCATTCAGCATCCATTTCCTCTGCTTTCTCTTTTCTTTTTCTGCTCCCTCCCTCTCCTTCCTGTTTTCTTGTTTCTTGGCATCATTAAGCAACACTTAACCTGTAATTCAGATCTGAAGAGGTTTCAGATTACTGTGATTGATAACAGCAGTCAATATTTAGTTCCAATTTCACAAACTATTTTATCACAGTTGTACTTTTGTGTAATATTTTTTGCTAATCTGATTGTGCACACAAGGTTCAAATCAATTCCACACACACATTTCCCCCCAAAATCAGCCCTAAAAATATTTACAATTCTCATATTTCCTGCTATGGTTACTAGTTAAAGGGATAGTTCATCCAAAATTGAAAATTGGGTCATCATTTAGTCACTCCTCACTTGTTCAAAAACAAAACAGATGCTGTTTGCCATTGATTTACTTAGTGACTTTTTTGAAATATGGAAGTTTATAAGTCCCAGCAAGCAACATTCTTCAAAATATCTTCTTTTGAGTTTATAAAGGTTTAAAACCACATAAGGGAGAATAAATGATTAGTTACTTTTTATTTTTGGGTGAACTATCCCTTTAAGTGTGATATCATTCTTAGCACGGTTTTCGGTAATTGACTTAAAACTTCCTCACCACCATGTTCTTGCCGGGCAGGTGTGTGCGCGTGTGCGCTTTGAACAAAAGAGTGTTGGTACGGTACAGAATCTTTTCAGTGCCACTCTCCATCTCTCTTTCTCCTTTTCTCCCCTTTTTTCCACTCAATCGCTTCATTCTTTCAGAGGCTGCTAATGCTGCTCAGTAATGCCACATCCTCTGCCTACTAATGGAGATCTGCTCTTTCTGTGTGTGTGTGTGAGTGTATGATGTATATTTGGGTTTCTGTGTGTGTAAATCAAGAATGCAGCGGTCAGACAGTTTAGCTTAATTAATCTTTACTCAGCTTTTATTTTACATGTGCTGTCTAGTTTCTTTTTTCAGTTCATTGATCTGTTCATCTAACACACACAGGCGCACACATCTAGCACAAATCCTTTTTCCATTCGTCTGATTCTCTGCCATCGGATATACTCAAGCAGTGTTGTTTTGTGTTAGCCAGGAAAACATAGGCATTGACAAATGATGGGTAAAGGTTCAAAGTTGAAAAGATGTTTTCAAGCATGAAAACAATAGAAGTCGTTTCGGTAACACTTTATAATAACTACACACTATGAGTCATTTATTAAGCATTAGCAAATAGTGAATTCATTATCTGTTAAGCATTAACTCTACATTAATAAACGTTAGTGAGCAGTTTGTAACTGCAGCTACAAATGCTGTATTATTGACTTATAAGCACATGTATAATGGGCTTAATAATCATATTTTCATACTTTAATGATTCATTTTGTATTCCTAAACTATGTATTGCATTATTTACAAACCAGTTATTTAAGAATAGTTGGTTGTTTTTTAAAGGGCACCTATGGTAAAAAATCTACTTTTCAAGCTGTTTGGACAGACATATGTGCATCTATGGTGTATAGACTGTCATATTGGGGTGATATAAGCACACCCAGTGCTTTTTTTTTCTATTTAACAACAAATAAAACGGTGGACCAATTGGAGCTGTTTTCAAATCGACCGCAACTTTACGTAGGAGTGCGGTCTCCCGCCCACCAATATTGATTGACAGGTGCATCATCATATCCTCAGTTTGTTGATTCACGTCCGCCATTTTCAGCGTGAGTTGAAGCAATATCACTAAAGGAACACCCTAGCTCTGTTTTTAGTTGCAAGGCTCATTGGGCTCAACACAAGATTAATATTCTCCACATTATCACTCTAATCGGAATTATTGGTTGTATCTTTAGGTAGGTTTGCAAACATGTACTGTATACTTCTCATTGAGTCTACCTTATACTTCAGTCGTTTGCATTTCTTGCGGTCCCAGAAGCTCCCTGTGATCTTAACTAGCATGCGTTTTAGAATTCTAAACATAGGTTTCTATCAGGGTATACTCAAGTCGACGGCTGGGCGCCGTGGACCGCTGCAGAAACCTATGTTTAGAATTCAAAAATGTGTGGCACGACGATTCGGGACACTTCATGTATCTGCCGCGCCACAGAGAGTGTTTGGTGTGCCGTGGCATGGCTTCGAGCGGCGCATCCGGTGCCTCAGTCAAATTTAATTCAGTGTGCGTGGTTATTAGTTTCTGTGTACAAGCTCGGCACTTGAAACTAGCACACAGTTGGCTGTAAAACTGTACAAAGACACAAATGATTTTGTACTCTCTGCTTGGTCTGTGTCCGAGTCGTACATGTCAACTGAATGGTGATCCTCTCACTCCTTCTCCTTCTCTGAGTCTGCCTGCACTTTTTAACACATTATAATAAAAAAACTGAATTGTGTTTTAAACTGAAGCTAAACTGGCACACTCAGAAGAACCATAATATTAATATTAAATCATAAAAAAGAGGTAAACTATGGGCCCTTAAAGATTGAGTTAGTAAATGATTAATAAACTATTCAAATGAACATTTATATATCTTATTATTCAGGCATATGTTAATAGTTAATTTGTATGTTAATAAATGCTTTATTAACTCAACTTCATCCAGTTTTGTGACTTAATCTAAAGTGAGGACTATTTATGCTTTATAAGTCCTTCATAAATGACAATTAAAGGCTCAGTTAAATTTTAACATTAAAAAAAGAACATAAATAACTTTCATTCATCTCTATTCATTTGAAGATGCACAAATGAAACCGTATCAAGTAAAAAATAAATCTTTGGAACCTTATCTAAAATAAAATTACTGTACAGTTTAAACATTGCATCTTATTATATTGTTAAATGATTATATTGTTGTTGTTTTATCCAATTTTATGTCGTATTTTGACACTCCTGTTGTTCAGCAATGTTTAAGGTTTACAGAAATTTTACTTTTAAGATAGGATTGCAAAGATTATTGTTCAGTTGATACTAAGCCTTTAATTGTCATTTATAAGGAATTTATAAAGCATAAATAGTCCTCACTTTAGATTAGCTCACAAAACTGCATAAAGTTGAGTTAATAAAGCATTTATTAATACATAACTTTACTATTAGTATATGTCTAAATAATAAGATATATAAACGTTGATTTCAATCCTTTATTAATCATTTACTAACTCATTTTGAATGATCTTAAAAACCTCCAACTACTCCTAAATACAAATGGTTTGTAAATGATGCAATACTTAATTTAGTAATGAAAAATCAACCAGTTACAAAGTACGAAAGTACAATTATTAAGCCCATTATAAATGTGGTTATAAGTCAATAATACTTCATTTGTAGCTGCAGTTATAAACTGCTTACTAACGTTTATTAATGTAGAGTTAATGGTTAAGAGATAATAAATTTACTAGATGCTAATGCTTAATAAATTATAGTGTGTAGTTATTATAAAGTGTTACTGTTGTTTCTTTTGTGTTCATTTGCTTTGTATTTTTACGATTTTTATGTAAATTTTAGATCTTAAAAAGTCTTAAATACACAGAAATATTGTGTTGTAGGTCTTAAATCATTTTAAACAGGTCAGTTACCTTAAACAGTAAAGTTACCTTATCGGGCCAAAATCCATCCAATCTCCAACAATCCATCTAAATAATTTTTATATGTAACCTTCCACCAGCTAGCGAAGTGCTTTGCAGGTAAACCTCCCTTCTCTGACCTCAAAAGGTTCTCTAGCGACAGACACTAGAGGCCATGGTCTTAAGTCTCGTTGTTAGAGCAACCGACTATCATGCAAAGAATCGCCAGTTCGATCTCAGCTCAGACCAGGTTGGGTGCAGTAGAACTGGATGTTACATGTGGGGTCTCGTCCAGGATAGGAGTGAGGTTTGGGGGGTGCGTGAAACGGAGGCCAGCTAGCGAAGTGCTATGCAGGTAAACCTCACTCCTCTGACCTCAAAAGATGCTCTAGCGACAGATGTTAGAGGCCATAGTCTTTAGCCTCCTTGTTAGAGCAACATTTTACAGCAAATTCTCTTAATTAAAAACAATTACACAATTCCTCATGATAATAACAGCAATAAATCCCTTTACATAATCTTCCATTTACACAAAAACTATTTACAGAAGTGTGAGTCAACATGATATTTATAAATAGGCATGATACTTAAAGTTTTATAACAGAAACGCATTGGGTTGAAGAGGAGTTATACTCAATTCATTTGGACCAAAAGCAAACAAATGTATATTTTTGATTATTCATGTAGTTTTCATCATAATAATTATACTCTTAACAATGTTAAACTTGTCATTTAAAATAAATAAATAAAAAAGAAACATTGTTGACAAAAAAAGGTGTATAGAACTTGAGTTTTCTTGTTTTGACACATTTATATAAGTGGTAAAGAAATAACTGTGTTTATTTTCAATTCCATTGGTTCATTGTTTTTAGCACTGTATACGTCTAAATTCTCATTCATAATGGTCTTAAAAGAGCCTTAAAAAGTCTTTGACTTGATGAAACCTGCAGAAACGCTGTTCTTCTCTGAGCAAAAATTAATATTGTACATTACAGTGATTTACAGAAGGCACCCACGACATTTGTCGTTCAGTGTAGCAAGAGTTTATATTGAAGAATCATTTCATAGTGTATTTAAAAGGTTAAGAATCACACAAAATAATACAAAAATAACATAACATCTGCTTCAAACAAATAGGAATGAACTATTTGTCACTAAAATGTTTTTAATCCTTTAAAATATTATAATATTTAGTATGATTACTTAATCTGTTATATGTTGTAATAAGAAAAGCTCAGAAAAGGTTTACTCATTTTTTACATAATTATGTTACACTTCATAATATATACATTTTAAGATTTTTATTTGAATTACAAAAGCTATTATAAACAAAGTAGACACTTCACTTGCATTTAATATGCTTTCAATCTACATAATATTCATTTTGTACATTTTAATTTGATGCAGACACCAAAATAGGACTACTCATACTTGTTCTATCATGGTTTTACATGTGGTAAAATTTCCATTGTGAGTCATAGACTAATATTTCAAAACATCAGGTTGTAACTACTATAAACAGAGGCAAAAAATATAATTTTATTAAAAACACTTGAATTAAAGCACTACATTACAAACACACAATCTCTATATAAAGTAACATTACATCTTATTTGTTCATTCAAGTCATGTGAAGTTAAGTTTTGCATGTCTTAAGATCTGCAGGTGTTTTCTCAAAGTTTGTGACTCACCGAGGAGTCTGGCAAATTTGTTAATTCAGAATTTGTTTAGTAAAAAAAAAGCTGTCACGTATTACAGAGTGCCTTGCATGGTGTTCACTAAAATCCTCATCTGCATGTTCTGACTGGAGGGCGACGCTCTCAGGAACTATTTCACTACTTTCCGGCCTTTTCTTTTGGTTTTTCCCTCTCTTCATCTCTATTGCAGTCTGTGGATTGCTGGTTTGCAACAAAGAATGATAAGTTCCCTCCAAGAAAAGGGGATCAGCCACCCACATGTTGTTCATCCAGTGCCGGACCTTCCATCTCCTCCATGCTACAAGAATCAAGAGTGCTGTTATGAGCAAAACGAGGCTTGCAAGAGTGAAAAGCAATCCAAAAAACCCTCTGCTTGTATCCGTGTCGTCATCTGCAGAAACAGCTGACTTAAATGTAAACATCCGTGAAGGAGTTTGTGTTTTTAGTCTAGCTGTAGATGTAGGAGTTGTGCGGCTAGTCGTGCTTTGTGTCTTTTTGTCCATTAGATTGTTATTGGTGTAACTTTCTTTTGCCGCTGTATCTGCTGTAGGCTTTTCATTTGAGTCCGCTTGAAGCTGTACTGTTTCAGGGGGGTTTAAATGTGGCGCTTTTGTTGAGGAAGATTCCTGTGAAACTAATGTACTGATATGTTTATTTGAAGATTTTGGATTCTGAGGTATTGTCGATGTGAGATTTTCTTTGGAGGAAGGTTGGGTTAATGTGTCCACTGGTTCATATTTATCCCATTTAGGGTTTGATGATTGTTCACCTTGTTGAGTATCTCCTAATGCAGTCATGTTTTGCAATTCTGGTGATGATGAAATAGTGGCGAAAAAACCCACAACTGTATTGGTGTCATTTGTATCAGCAGTATCATCCAAATGGTTGATTTGCTCTTGATTATTAGTTAAAGGTTCCTTTGCTGTTTTAATTGGACTATTCATTTTAGATGTTGTGGAATCAAAGATATATCGCTCTGTAACTTGAGGGATATATTTTTCTTGACTGGGTTCTGGAGTTTTCTGGCCAGAGATGGTTGATTCTTCAGCTGGTAAAGTATTTCCTAATTCAGTTGTGTTTTGTGGTGTTGAGGACTTATTTGAGAAAAACTTCACACCTATAGAGTGATTTGTATTAGTAAAATTATCAAAAGAGTCAATTTTTTCATTAAAGGTGGTTGAAGGTGGTTCTTCTGGTTCATATTTTTCACGTTCAGGGTTTGTTGATTGTTCATCTAGTTGAGTATCTCCTAATTCAGTCATGTTCTGTGATTCTAGCGTTGATGAAATAGTGGAGAAAAACCCCACGACTGAGTCATTTGTATCAGCAAAATGATTGATTTGTTCATGATTAGGAGTTAAAGGTTCCTCTACTGTTTTGGTTGAACTTTTTATTTCAGATGTGAAATCGAGGACATGTGGCTCTGTATCTTCAGGGATATATTGCTGTGCATCTTGAGGGATATATTGCACTGTATCTTGACTGGGTTTTGTAGTTTTCTGTTCATATATGGTTGATTCTTCATCTGGTGAAGTATCTCCTAATTCAGTTGTGTTTTGTGAGTCTGGTGTTGATGAATTACCTGAGAAAAACTCCACACCTGTAGAGTCATTTGAAACAGTATAATCCCCAAAAGAGTCAATTTGTTTATTTACGGTGGTTGAAGGTGGTTCATATGTTTCACGTTCGGGGTTTATTGATTGTTCATCTGGTTGAGTATCTCCTAAACCAGTCATGTTTTGTGATTCTGGTGATGATGAATTAGTGAATAAAAACTCAACAGCTGTACTAGAGTCATTTGAAGCTGCAATATTATAAAAATGGTTTATTTGTTCACGATTAGTAGCTAAAGATTCCTCTGCGCTTTTGGTTGGACTTTTCATTTCAGATATTGAGGAATCACGTTGCTCTGTAACTTGAGGGAAATATTGCTCTGTAACTTGACTGGGTTTTGGAGTTTTCTGTTCAGGGATTGTTGCTCCTTCAGCTGGTAGAGAATCTCCTAATTCAGTTGTGTTTTGTGAGTCTGGTGTTAATGAATAACCTGAGAAAAACTCCACACCTGTAAAGTCATTTGAAACGGTAAGATCCTCAAAAGAGTCAATTTGTTTATTAACGGTGGTTGAAGGTGGTTCTTCTGGTTCATATGTTTCACGTTCAGGGTTTGTTGATTGTACATCTGGTTGAATAACTCCTAAATCAGTCTTGTTTTGTGATTCTGGTGTTGATGAATTAGTGAATACAAACTCAACAGCTGTACTAGAGTCATTTGAAGCTGTAATATCATAAAAATGGTTCATTTGTTCACGATTCGTAGCTAAAGATTCCTCTGCGGTTTTGGTTGGACTTTTCATTTCAGATATTGTGAAATCACGGACATGTTGCTCTGTAACTTGACTAGGTTCTGGAGTTTTCTGTTCAGGGATGGTTGATTCTTCAGCTGGTAGAGAATTCCATAACTCTGTGGTGCTTTGTGTGTCTGGTGTTGAGGAATTATATGAGAAAAACTCCACACCTATAGAGTCATTTGTATCTGTAAATTTATCAAAAGAGTTCATTTGTTTATTAACAGTGGTTGAAGGTGGTTTTTCTGGTTTATATGTTTCACATTCAGGGTTTGTTGATTGTTCATCTAGTTGAGTATCTTCTAATTCAGTCATGTTCTGCAATTCTGGTGATGATGAAATAGTGGAGAAAAACCCCACGACTGTACTAGAGTCATTTGTATCAGCAGTATTATCAAAATGGTTGATTTGTTCATAATTAGTCGAAGGTTCCTCTGTGGTTTTGGTTAGACTTTTCATTTCAGATGTTGTGGAATTAATGACATTTTGCTCTGTATCTTGATGGATATATTTCTCTGTATCTTGATGGATATATTGCTCATGACTGGGTTTTGGAGTTTTCTGTTCATATATGGTTGATTCTTCATCTGGTAAAGTATCTCCTAATTCAGTTGGGTTTTGTGAGTCTGGTGTTGAGGTATTACCTAAGGAAAACTTCACATTTACAGAGTAATTTGTAACAGTAAAATTATGAAAAGAGTTCAATTGTTCATGAAAGGTTGTTGAAGGTGGTTCTTCTGATTTATATTTTTCACGTTCAGGTTTTATTGATTGTTCATCTAGTTGAGCATATCCTAATTCAGTCATGTTCTGCAATTCTGTTGATGAATTAGTGAATATAAACTCAACAGCTGTACTAGAGTCAATTGTACCAGCAGTATCACCAAAAGGGTTGATTTGTTCATGATTAGTAGTTAAAGGTTCCTCTGCTGTTTTGGTTGGACTTTTCATTTCAGGTGTTATGGAATCAAGGACATGCTCCATTGTAACTTGGGTGATATATTGCTCTGTATCTTGACTGGGTTTTGAAGTTTTCTGTTCAGGGATCCATGATCCTTCAGCTGGTAGAGTATTCCATAATCCAGTTGAGTTTTGTGAGTCTGGTGTCGAGGAATTACCTGAGAAAAACTCCACACCTGTACTAGAGTCATTTTTAACATTGAAATTCTCAGAAGAGTCCAATTGTTTATTAAAGGTGGTTGAAGGGGATCCTTCTGGTTCATATTTGTCCCATTTAGGGTTTGTTAGTCGTTCATCTAGTCGACTATCTCCTAAATCAGTCATGTTTTGCGATTCTGGTGAAGATGAAATAGTGGTGAAAAACCCCATGACTGTATTGGTGTCATTTCTATCAGCAGTATCATCAAAATGGTTGATTTGTTCTTGATTACTAGTCAAAGGTTCCTCTGCTGTTTTAGTTGGGTATTTCATCTTAAATGCTGAGGAATCCACTACATTTTGCTCTGTAACTTGTCTGGTTTCTGGAATTGTCTGGTTCTCAGATTGTTGGATTAGTTGTGACTCTTCAGATTGAGTAGTTTTTGGTGAGGTTGGTGGTGATTGGGTGGTGTGGAAAGTTTTCAGAACGGTGGTCTCATTCGTAGCAGGCATTGCTGATGTTCTGTTTGTAGCATCATACGCTTCACTTAGAAGTCTCCACAAAAAATAGAAAGCATAGGTCTTTTCTGGTAAACCTAATGTGTCTGGTAGGTTAAAGTTCTGCCTTCTCACTCTTAACCTTTTCACACCTTCTCCACCCTTCCACTCATGTGTTTCTGCGCTGGTGGGGTCGGAGTTTGTGGTTGAAGAGATGCTCAATGACAGCAATATGGCTAAGAGTGAAATGCAAAAACGAGGTCTGAGAAGCTCCATGCTTTAGTTTTTGATGTTTTTATCACTGCAGAGAGAGAAGACAAGCTTAAAGTATACTTTTAGTATTCAGAAGTGTTTTTAAATGCATACAGTTGAAATATTATAACTTTTTTTTTCATTTAAATGGTTATTTATGCTACTATAATACAGTTTATTAAATCAACAACATATTATTATGGAGATTTATAGTGTTCTGTTATACAGTATTATTTTGTCCCTGAATAAATACAGGTAAAATACTACAACTTTGTTCATTTATATGGCCATTTATACTAATATTACAGTCCATAAATCAACAATATATTATGGAGAATTATACAGTATTCTATTATGCAGTATTCTACAGTATTATATTGTCTCTGAATAAATACAGTATACTTTAACTTAAATATAAATACTTTAACCTTGTTCATTCAAATGGCCATTTATACTAATATTATACAGTTAATAAATTGACAATATATTAATATGGAGAATTATACAGTGTTCTATTATCCAATGGTCTCAATCTCAATTTCTGGAGGGCTGCAGCTCTGCATAGTTTAGCTCCAACCACCTCCAACTCACACCTGCTTAATAGTCTCTAGTAGTCTTGAACACCTTGATTAGTTGGATCAGCTGTGTTCGATTAGGGTTGGAGCAAAACTGTGCAGAGCTGCAGCCCTCCAGGAATTGAGTTTGAGACCTATGTATTAAACAGTATTATATCGTCCCTAAATAAATACAGTTGAAATACTATAACTTGGTTTATTCAAATGGCTCTTTATACTAATATTATACAGTTTATGAATCAACAATATATTATTATGGAGAATTATGCAGAATACAACATTTGAACTGGATCAAAAACTTTGTCCTAAAAAAACAAAAACAAAAAAACAGTATCCATTCTTGTCTTTTTTGTTTTTTGTTTTGTTTGCTAAACTACTGTTTTGGGCCAAATGCGGACTTTCTTTAATGTTTGATCTTAAAAGTGTTTACAGTTCATATAAAATATTGTTTCTCCAAAATGTTGTCATTGAGTTATGTTTGTACATTCATGTCCCCCATTTTGTTTTTAATTACTAATGGATAATTTAAATATTTATTATTAAATATTATATTAAACTTTTATATTTATTACTTTAATATTTGATCTTCTAAAGTGTTTACATTTTATATAAAATATTGCTTCTCTATAATATTGTCATTGAGTTATCTTTGTTCATTTGATATGACTTTGTTTTTAATTACTAATGTATCATTTAAATAAAAATATTAAATCTTAATATTTTTACTTTAATATTTGATCTTCTGAAGTGTTAACATTTCATATAAACTATTGTTTTCTGCTAAATATTGCCATTGACTTATCTTTGTTCATTTGATACCACTTTGTTTTTAATTACTAGTGTATAATTTAAATATTTATTATTAAATATTATATTAAGCTTTTATATTTATTATTTTAATATTTGATCTTCTAAAGTGTTTACATTTCATATATTGTTTACATTTCATATATTCAACTATTGTTTCTCCATAATATTGTCATTGAGTTTTCTTTGTTCATTTGATACCACTTTGTTTTTAATTACTAATATATCATTTAAATATTTATTATTAAATATTATATTAAGCTTTTATATTTATTACTCTAATATTTGATCTTCTAAAGTGTTTACATTTCATATAAACTATTGTTTCTCCATAATATTGTCGTTGAATTATCTTTATTCATTTGATACCACTTTGTTTTTAATTACTAATGTATCATTTAAAAAAATATATTAAATATTAATATTTTTACTTTAATATTTGATCTTCTGAAGCATATACATTTCATATAAACTATTGTTTCTCCATAATATTGTCATTGAATTATCTTTGTTCATTTGATACCACTTTGTTTTTAAATACTAATGTATAATTTAAATATTTATTATTAAATATTATATTAAACTTTTATATTTATTACTTTAATAATTGACCTTCTAAAGTGTTTACATTTCATATAAACTATTGTTTCTCCATAATATTGTCATTGAGTTATCTTTGTTCATTTATTACCACTTTGTTTTTTAATTACCACTCTATACTGTTATTATGCACTCTAAAAAATGCCAGGTTATTTTACATTTACATTTAGTCATTTAGCAGACGCTTTTATCCAAAGCGACTTACAAATGAGGACAAGGAAGCAATTTACACAACTATAAGAGCAACAGTGAATAAGTGCTATAGGCAAGTTTCAGGTGTGTAAAGTCTAAGAAGCAAAGCGTTAGTAATGTTGTTATTATTATTATTATTTTTTTTTTTTGAGAGAGAGAGAGAGAGAGTACAGTTAGTGGTATATCCAGAGAGGCAGTTGCAGATTAGGAAGGAAAGTGGAGACTAAATAGTTAAATTTTTAAATAGTTGAGTTGAGTTTTTAGTCGTTTCTTGAAGACATTTTAAACCAAATTGGGTAAAATATGGACTAACCCAAACATTGGGTTAAATTTGGTTTTATCAATTTAATTGAAAAAATTAGAGTTGGGTTAGTCCCTATTACATCAAGAAATGGGTTTTGTTCAGAATTAGAGTGTACTAAATATTAAATAAAATATTTAGTATGTTATTTTACATGTTTATATATACATATACATATAATACTACTAAAATACTACTGTTATTGATTTCAGTGCTTTTTTAAACACATTTTTTTTTTATCCTAATTACATTATAGCTTATTTTCTCTGAAAAAAATTATCTTACCATTGTAGAGTTGGTCCACTGTTAACCATCGCAAAGGTCAAAATCCTAAAGTCAGATGAGGCCATCCATTCATCAGCTGTCCTTTATGTTTCTCTGCATTTCTATTTATAAAGGCTGAAAATATACTGCACTAGATCACATGATCATGCCTTAAGTGTGTGTATGAATAGCAGAAATATTGGGTGTGAGGGACTGTGAAATGATGTGTTCTCACGGTGGTGTGATTCTGCTGAACCAAGCTGCAGTATGGATTCAATTTGTCTTCATTTTACAGAAAAATGTTTACAGTTTTTCAATTTTTACAGATTCAGATGAGATACTATAATTGAAATAGATAAAAAAGGTTTTATTTCTTTAAAAACACAATGACACACAATAGATTTTTTTTGTCTAAGTACATATTAACATGCTCAAAATAAGTTTACTTGAGAAACAATATTGGATGAATTGATTTTTTAACAAACATGAACAAATGCTGTATATACACGTTTATTTTAGTTTTTAAATATGTTTTAAAAATAAACCCAAATAGATCAGTTTATCAATAAACTAATATTACATATTTTGTTTCTATATCTTAAGGATGCATAGACAAATTAAAGAAAAAACATATTTGCAGTGTAACCAAAACATGAATATAGTTATTATTTAAAATACAGACAACAAAAATGCACACATTTGGCTGTAGAAACATGTTATTGCCTAAAATTAAGAAAACTTATGCTATGACAACAGTGACATGCTTATTTGCTGGACTATTTGCTTATTTAGTCTTATTTTGTCATTTTGTTTTAACCATGTGGATTAAGTCTTATGCAGAAGAAAACAGTCAAAGCTTAGCATGTGAAGGCTTTAAAGACCACCAGGGGGAGTTGTTTGACAGTAGTTTGGCTTTTGCAATTACTGTACAATTCGGTCATCATTTACGCACCTTCATGTCACATAAATAGAGATGTTTCAGTAAAAGAAAAAAATCTCCCAAAACTATGGCACCTCAAAATATCAATATATGTTATGAAAAGATAAACACATTTGAGTCAAAAAATATTTTTCACATAGATCTAATACTTTTAGACGTAGGAGTACCAATGAGATTCTTGTGTGTCACATTACGCATGAACCAGTGGGATTTATTCTCATGCATCAAGCAAGTTTGCTTAAGCTCCTCTTTTTGTACGCTGATCAGTATATGTTAATAAAAGTAGCTTAAAATGTTACAGAAAGGGGCTGGATATGCCAATGCTGTGGGTTGGAAAAGCCGGAACTGATAAAATGCGTATTTTCAGTGCAATGTTCCTTTGGTCAAAATACATAAATGTGCATAAAAATGGTATGGAATGGTAAAGGGAACCATGGGTAATGTCAGTGCGCAAATTATTCATTGACTGTTAGGGGTGTCAGATATTGTTTTTGGTAATGTTTAGTTTGTGTAAAACTGTATGCATGCTTCAGCGAACCAAATTCAGCCATTTTTATTCAATTACATAACATTTATTAATCATTTTTTAAAGATTTCTGTGTTTTAAGGGGAAAATGAGTGTATGCTGACCTATAGTAACCTCTGATTGGCTGTTTTAGCAAATGTTTGATTTTCAACGAAGACCAATTTTCATATAAAACAAATGGTGATATGTTTGCATTCCTGCACCAATAAATGGATGACCATGAAAGATTGCTCAAAAATCTGTTGATGATATGGAGTGCTTGGGTTTTTTCAGCAGACTGCTTGATTCATACAGGTTTATTTTTTTGATCACTTTTGTGAGGGTAAACCATGAACTGGATTTTGATGTTTTGAATGAATTTAATTTTATTTTATTCATTCATTCATTTTCCTTCGGTTTATTCCCTTTATTTATCAGGGGTCGCCAACTTATCCAGAATATGTTTTACACAGCGAATGCCTATCCAGCTGCAAATCGGTACTGGGAAACATCCATACACACACATTTACACACATGCACTGCGATCAATTTAGTTTATTCAATTCAGCTATAGCGCATGTCATTGGACTGTAGGGGAAACCGGGGGGAACATGCAAACTAAAAACAGAAATGCCAACTGACCTAGCCAGGACTCGAACCAGTGACCTTCTTGCTGTGAAGCGATCGTGCTACCCACTACGCCATCATGATACAAATTATTTATTCAATTAACAATTTTTAAAATTCCATTATTAATTATTGAAATTTAATTTCATACTTATTTTTTGATCACTTATGTGACGGTAAACTGTAATTTTGATGTTTTGAAAGAATCTTATATTTATTTATGTAATCAATTAAGTTTATTTATTAAATTTTAATTATTGAAATTTTATGTAATTTCATACAAATTAATTTTTTTGATCACTTTTGTGATGGTAAACTATAGACTTTTGATCTTTTGAAAGAATCTTGTATTTATTTATTTATTTATTTATTTATTTATTTATTTATTCAGTGGACAAATTTATTTACACAATTTTTTTAATTTAATGTCATTTAATAAAAATCTGTTCATGATATGGAGTGACTGGGTTTTCTTTAGAAGACTGCTTGATTCATACAGATTTGTTTTTTTTTTTTAATTTAATTTTTTTATTACTACTGTTAACATAAACCTTAAACTTCATTTTGATGTTTTTAATCAAAGAATTTGGGGGTTTATTTGCTATTTTTTATGTAATTTAATTAAATTAAGTTTTTTTTATTTAATATATATTTTTTATTTTAATGTAATTTTATTTAATTTTACTTTATTTTGATTTATTTATTTAATTAATTTATTTAACTAGCTGATTTATTTATATATGTTTAATTTATTTATAAATGTTTAAATATTACAATTGAATGTAATTTTGTACAAAAAAATTAATTTGCTCTGCAGGAAGAAAAGCCATCTTGGTGGTAGCTAATGGGAAATCCCATAAACGAATAAATAATGAAACAGACATTTTGAGACATCAGTTTTGGGTAGATAGTCTTTCAATAGAAACACTGACAACTCTCAGATTTAATATTGAAGTCGTAAAGAAGAACGAGAATCTTACGGTTCTGGAACGACATGAAGTTGACTAAATGATGACCTTTTTACACCTCTGGCTTGTCAGAGCTTTCGGGTTGGTATTCCTCCGGCACTATACTATTCTCCTGAATGAGGTCTCCATTCGGGTCTATTACAGGCATCTCAGTGCCAATCTGCTGCATCTCCTCAACCTTAACCTCCTCGATCTTCACCTCAAGCTCTTTACTCTCCTCTTGTCCCGTGGTGACCTCCGAAAGCAGGAGACAGGTCTCGGTTGGTTGCCCTTTCACTTGTTGTTTGTTCTTCTGTGGGGTTTCGGTCTTCTCTCTTATACCACGAAGGTCAATGTTGTCATGTCGGGAGTGGAGACCAGAGATGAGTCCCTTCAGGTGACAAACCTGGCAGGCACACATAAGTGTGGTCATCAGCAACACCAAACAGCCCACTATGAGAACAGCCACAATCAGGTGCAGTTTATCTCCAGATGGTAGAGAGAAAATACATTGATATTCTGGGGGTTTAGTAGTGGCTGCTGGGCAGACTGGAGGTTGACTTTTAGCTTTTGGAGAGGATGATTCTGATGCTGGTGAGGATGCTAATGATACTGCTGCTGCTGATGATGATGATGGTGATGTTAATGATGTTGTGTTGTCAATAATGAGTTGTTGTGAAGTTTGGTTGTTGTGAAGTTTTTTTTCTGTTTCCTCAGCATGTGTCAATCCGAAGAGCAATGCAAAGTACACAAGACAAACAGTTTTCAGACTTATCATGGTTCTGCAATATAAAAAAAGAGGTTTTGTTATGTTTTTTTTATTAGTTGAAGCTTATTGGCCATATATGGGTCAAAGGCTCTCACTAAAATGTCATTCAGTGTAATAGTATATAGCAGAATATACAGTTGAAGTCAGAGTTATTACCCACCCCCACCCACCGTACATCTTTTTCTCTAATTTTTGATAAACGGAAAGAATTTTCTAAACATAATAGTTTTAATAACTCATTTCTAATAACTGATTTCTTTTATCTTTGCCATGATGACAGTAAATAATAATTTACTACATATTTTTCAAGACACTTCTATACAGCTTAAAGTGACATTTAAAGTCTTAACTAGATTAATTAGGTTAACTAGGCAAGTTATGGTAGTTAGGCAAATCATTGTATAATGATGGTTTATTCTGTATACTATCAGAAAAAAATAGCTTAAAGGGTCCAATATATTGACCTTAATATGGTAAAAAAAAATCTAGCCGAAATAAAACAAATAAGACTTTTTCTTTCTCCAGAAGAAAAAATATTATAGGAAATACTGTGAAAAATTCCTGAATCTGTTATGGTTTTGGATTAGTAATCACCATTAAGCACAGAATAAAAACAAGCAACATGCTTTTTCTGACCTGTTCTTTATGAATATTAGTGGTGTAACAGATCACAAATTTTATAGTTCAGATCACACTATGGTTTTTGAGTCACGGATCGGACCAAATTTCAGATCAGCAAAAAAAGGGAGATTACATGTTATTTGCTTTCCATTTATTACAGAAATAGTACTGCAGGAAACTTTTGGTTTTAACAAACAGAACTGAGAACCTGTAATTTTAATAAAAATAAAAATCAAGAACTAACCGAACTCAATAAGAAAAGTAAAATATTCAGTCCTGTAAAAAAATGATATTTGCTACTGTTGCTGATAACGCTAAATGTATAAATCTAACATTATAATCTTGTACAACACATATTTATTTTAACTCATATTTTCAATTAACTATTTAGTAATTCTCTCATAAAACTTCATGTTATTACTAGATGGATAATTTTTGAAGAATTATAAAGAATTTTTGAAGAATCTTTTTGATGGTCGCCACCTATTGGTTAAATAATGTAAGTGCTAGAACATTCCACAACGTCAAGTTGCATTGTAGATGCATATATGTTGGTTGTTGGTTCTGACGCGTTTGTTGCTTGAACGGGTTAATAATAAAGTGAAATGTCCATACCTTTGCAAATAAAGTTGGATATTCCAATCTATTTATTGTCCATTTTGTCAAAACTAAAAAAAGTAAACATCAAAACAAATATAAACCCGTTCTCACAGCCATGACGGTCAAAAAGTTTGTTTGACCTTCTTCTACACCTCAGCTCAACGTGAGGAGAGCATAAATACCATTTACAGCCTCTAGTAGCGTGAAAGAAAATTGCAACCCATAAATGGCTCCAACATGCATTAAATGCAGCTTTTAATCTTTACCAGAAACATCAGTGTTTAAATTCTGAACTGTAAACTGTTATCCCAGTATTTCTGTGTTATTTGATTGTATGTAACTAACTGAAAAGTGTAAAAACTGAATCTCTCTTGATTAAATGCAGATTTAAATGCAGCACATCAAATGATTAATACACATTCAAATCATATCACAATCTTCTAATGATTAATTGTGCAGCTTGTACTGAATGCAATAATGCAGACTAAACAAGTAGTAACAGAAAACACCTTTAATAACCTAAAACCTTTAGGCGGCACCACAACTTCTTCCTTCATCATTATAATTAACAGGAAAGCCAAAATGTTTTAATACCCAGGAGGCGATCTCTCTCTCTCTCTCTCTATTCTCTCTCTCTCTCTCTCTCTCTCTCTCTCTCTCTCTCTCTCTCTCTCTCTCTCTCTCTCTCTCTCTCTCTCTCTCTCTCTCTCTCTCTCTCTCTCTCTCTCTCTCTCTGTGATCTTAACAATTTTAGGAATAATCTACAAGAAAAAAAAGTTATTAATCCTCGGGTCACTTGTGTGTTCTGATAAGTGGGTTGTGATCCGTTACACATCTAATTTATATACAGTTAAAGTCAAAATTATTCGCGCTTCTGTGAAATTTTTTTCCCCCAAATATTTATTAAATGATGTTTAACAGAGCAAGGATTTTTTCACAGTATTTCCTATAATATTTATTCTTCTGGAGAAAGTTTAGAATAACCGTTTTCAATTTTTAAGGTTAATATTATTACCTTCTTAAGCTATTTTTTTGGTTGTCTACAGAACAAACCATCATTATACAGTGACTTGCCTAATTACCCTAACTTGCCTAAATAACCTAATATACCTAGTTAAGCCTTTAAATGTCATTTCTTAAAAATATATATCTTAAAAATGTCACTTAAAAAATCTTTAAAAAATATTTAGTCAAATATTGTACTGTCATCATGGCAAAGATAAAAGAAATCAGTTATTTCTGGTGGAGAATGAGGAGATTCCCCCAAAAAGTGCTTTGAGTGTCCAGAAAAGCGCTATATAAATTTAAGGAATTATTATTATTATTATTATTATTATTATTATTATTATTATTATTATTAGAATTAGTTATTAAAACAATTATGTTTAGAAATGTTTTGAAATAATTCCGACTTCAACTGTATATATAGTACATTAAAAAGTACATAATATTTTTATTTATACAAGCCAGAATAAGTTTGTTGTTTGATGTACTTAATGGTAACTACATTTATAATCTGATTATTTTTATTCTATTTTTACAAAATTGATTTAAACATTTTATTTGTATTTAATGCACTTAATTTCCATTGACCCATAAACTTGAATTATTTATGGCAAAATCAATTCTAGAAATCTCATATTCAAATTCAATTACTACATTTTAATCAGCTTTTTCTACACATCAAGGCCTTCGCTATTGGTAACTATTTAAAATATTACGAAATATATTTCTATACACTACTATTAAGCTTAAAGTGAAATTTAAAGGCTTAACTAGGTTAATTAGGCAAGTTATGGTAATTAGGCAAATCATTGTGTAATGAGGGTTTGTTCTGTAGACTCGAAAACAAAACTGTTAACGGAGGCTAATAATATTGACCTTAAAATGGCTTTTAAAAAAATTAAAAACTGCTTTTATTCTAGCCGAAATAAGCCAAATAAGACTTTCTCCTGAAGAAAAAATATAATAGGAAATACTGTGAAAAATTCCTGAATTTGTTAAACATAATTTGGGAAATAATAATAATAAAAAAAAAAATAAAAAAAAAAAAAATATATATATATATATATATATATATATATATATATATATATATATATATATTTATATATATATATATATATATATATATTTATATATATATATATATATATATATATATATATATATATATATATATATATATATATTATATATATATATATATATATATATATATATATATTTATATATATATATATATATATATATTTATATATATATATATATTTATATATATATAAACACTTGATCTAACCTTAACCTTTATTAAAATACAAGTATTCAGTATCTAATCCATACAGTTTGATAAAGTATTACATATAATTGCATACACTTGTTTCATTTATAATACATTTATAACTTTATCACTTTTTAATTTGACTTTTGTAAGACTTTATTAAAGTGACTGAACTGTTAAAATGCTTATAAATAAAATATAAAGCTAATGGTTTCTTACCCTTTTGATCGGTTGGAAGTTGTCTTATCTGAAGAGACTTGAATAATCTGTGCACGAGTCAGTGTGTGTGTGTGTGTGAGGGAGAGAGCACACTATTAATGTGAGCCTTTTCGAGACATGGTAATTTTAAAGCTGCAGGTGTGCGCACACTCATTAACCAGCGATGAGTTTCCTGCCTGCTCTTTCACTTCTGCTTGGACTCTTATATTAGACATGCACATTAACCGCTGCATGGCTAGAGTCATCATGTGGCTTTTGTCGCATCTATTTAGGAGCAAGTCAAATGCGAAAATACCGTTTAACAGCATTATCTCTCTCTTTTGGTAATCGTGATCCAGTGCACGTTGTGGGCGATTTTAACATGTTTTGCAATTTAGTCAGTTCATTTAATGGTTTTATTGGCTTTTAAATCGAGTGGTTTAATGGATCACAAACAGGGTTTATGTCTTTGATTAGAAGCGAAGCATCAGATCGTTTTTCATTTCAGAAAAAGGGACATACTTTACACACTTTGTTCCACCCTTGTTGTTCCCTTTTGATGTTATACTCAAAACAAAAACATGAAAATCTATACCGAAACATCAGATGAAACCACTTTCTCAACATATGCAAAATGGTTTGTTCGTCACTCTTTACAGTGAAGCCAAAATGCTAAAAACAGCTATCTATTGTTGACTGAATAACACGTGCTGTTCCTGTCATCAGATTACTGCCTTGTCTGTGTAGTTTCACTGCAACTTTATTTAATACAAATCACCAGCCTACTTTAAAAGGAAAAGTCTTTCAGATTCCTAATTCACAAGTTGAAAAAATGAGCAGTTCATTTGCGTGACACAGTGAGCCGTGGTCTGATTGCACACGAATCAACCTCTAGGGCTTGCACGCAATGATGGCTTTGTCAAGCCAACATTAGAGTTTGTGTTGGGAGACTTCCTTTTTCAAGTTTAATCTAATAAAAGCTGCTTTCATTGTAGGACATTATTTTAGTTTTACTAGTCAGGTTTACTATCTTAATGTGAAGTGAATCTTTTCAAAACATGGATAGACATAGACATTCATTCATCAAGGGATGGACATGGTCAGCAACCATACTCAGGTAGGCTGTGGCGTTGACCCAAAGTGTGCCAAGAAAATATCCCCCACACCATTACACCACCACCATCAGCCTGAACCGTTGATACAAGGCAGGATGAATCTATGGTTTCGTGTTGTTGACGGCAAATTTTCACCCTACCATCCGAATGTTGCAGCAGAAATCGAGACTCATCAGACCAGGCAACGTTTTTCCACCTTTCTATTGTACAATTTTGGTGAGCCTGTGTGAATTGTAGCCTCAGTTACCTGTTCTTAGCCGATAGGAGTGGCACACGGTGTGGTTGTCTGCTACTGTAGCCCATCTGCCCCAAGGTTGGATGTGTTGTGTGTTCAAAGATGCTCTTCTGCACACCTTAGTTGTAACGAGTGGTTATTTGAGTTACTGTTGCCTTTCTATCAGCCAGAACCATTCTGGCCGTTCTCCTCTGACCTCTGGCATCAACAAGGCGTTGCGCCCACAGAACTGCCGCTCACTGGATATTTTCACTTTTTCAGACTATTCTCATTAAACCCGAGAGATGGTTGTGCGTGAAACTCCCAGTAGATCAGCAGTTTCTGAAATACTCAGACCAGCTCATCTGGCACCAATAACCATGCCACGTTCAAAGTCACTTAAATCCCATTTCTTCCCCGTTCTGATGCTCAGTTTAAACTGCAGTAGATCGTCTTGACCATTTCTACATGCCTAAATGTATTGAGTTGCTGCTGTGTGATTGGCTGATTAGAAATTTGCGTTAACGAGCAGTTGGACAGGTGTACCTAACAAAGTGGCCAAAGAGTGTTAATCTCAAATGTGTTTCCATCAAGTTGTTAGAGCAGTTAACTGTAGTATTGGTAACCTAGTAACTAACAGTAAATAAGGGAACCACTATAAAGACAGCTGATTAGTCACGGGGGTGTAATGTTCGTTCCATCAAAGTTTATTCTGCAAATGTGGTTCCGTCTCGTTACATAGGAAACGAAGGACTGCAATTGAAGGAGCCTTTGAATTTTTAAAAATAAGACCGCCTTTGTCGCACCGCCATGATGCAGTGCACTTCAAAGGATGCAGCCTCTGAAATGAGACACAGCGACAGTTTGACGTAATCTCAACTGAAACCCGAAGAGTGGGTGGCACATAGTGTAGCTCCTCCCCTTTTAAAAATGGCCAATAGCGTTTTGTTTTTATCACAGCTCTGCCAGTGAGTGGTTGAGTTCAAGCGCATCAAATGAAAAGCAAATGAGAAGGATCTTTAAGGGGGCGGGGCATGATACTAAAGAGAATTTGATTGGTCAAGATTTGAGGAGAACCTGAAGTATGGGGTGATTTGAAAGATATTGTTGATCAATTTAGGCGGAAATGACAAACTACAAGCTTTATATTTTTAGTTCAGGTTTATATTTTGTAAATACAAATTTTTTCACAGTTTTGGAGCACACTAGCTTATATATATCCTTAACTAACAGACTGAAACTGACACCTAAATTATTTTATTTTAATTTCGCAGGACCTTTAACACTGTCTGTGTTTCTCTCCCTCACAGGTTCAAGACAGGCCAGATAAATGGGGACTTGCTTATATACCATGTACTTCTCACCCTCAAACCATACTATGCCAAACCCTATGAGCTAGTGGTGGATTTAACTCATGCTGGTCCCAGCAACCGCTTCAAGACCGACTTCCTCTCTAAGTGGTTTGTCGTCTTTCCGGGATTTGCATATGAAAATGTTGCTGCCATTTACATCTATAACTGTAACACCTGGGTCCGGGAATACACCAAATATCATGAGAGACTCTTGACGGGACTCAAAGGCAGTAAGAAGTTACTGTTCATTGATTCGCCTGCAAGGTTGGCTGAACATGTGGAACCAGAGCAACAGAAGCTTCCGGCAGCTACACTTGCACTGGAAGAAGACCTGAAAGTCTTTCACAATGCGCTAAAACTGGCCCACAAAGACACCAAAGTATCTATTAAGGTGTGTGGAGAAACAATACTACTAATAGCTTAGTTTCACTTTTTATGTTTTCAATATCTTAAAGGAACACTTCCTTAAGCTCCATTTTGAATCCATTCAGCTGATATCTGGGTCTGGAACATTTTTAGCTTAGCTTAGCATAGATCATTCAGTGGGATTAGAGCATTAGCATCGCACTGAAATATAACCAAGGAGTTTTTATAATTTATCTATTTAAAGCTGTTTTGTTATTTCATTGTGTACACTCAATCTGGCGTAATAATCAAGGAACTTTGCTGCTGTACCGTGACCGGCACATGCTCCCTACGCAAACAGTTGGTCATGTTGAAAGCTACATTGTTAGAGATTTTCAGGTGCTGCGTAATATCATCGTGCAGGCTGCAGCCATGGTACAGCATCAAAGATCTTTAAAGGGGAAATGAAGCCCTCCGTCAAGTTTACATTATTTTGTACATCGGATTTCACTTTAATAGAAATATATTAAACACACTTGATTATTGTAACCATTTACCAGGAAACTGCATGTTTTACTATAGCTTTTAGACCTAGGGCGCCGCCTTTTTGAAGTATCACTGTGTCTGACGTCACGGGGTTGGTTCCGTTCCCTCAGCTGAACAGATACAGTGGAAGTAATGGACTGAACACGAAGACTACAAAGCCTAATTTAACCCAATGCGTGAAGTTGTGAACGTGGAGCTGCTGCAAATACAAGCATCAGATGTGTGTCTAATATATAAAATTTGTATTTATTATATTTTTCTTTTTTCACCATTTAATTACCGATCATTTGATGTGCTTTGGTCCACTCTCTGTATTACGCTGCCTGACTGCCTGTCTGGGTTTCAACCATTGTAGTAACGGACTGAACACAGGGAGACTGGACAGCCTAATTTAACCCAATGCATGAAGTGGTGGAAGTGCGTCACAGAGCTGGTGCAAATACAACAAATACAAGCATTTAGGTGTCTTAAGTTGTGTATTTTTCTTTTGTTAATACCTCTGGTTTTATGCGCTTTAGTCCACTCTCTCACGCTGCTCCAACGCTGCTTGACAAGGGGATTTACATTCAGACTAATGCAACAATTAAAATCGTACATGACTTCAGGCTTTCTTTTTGAAAAAAATTCTTTTTGAATGATGTCAAGACATATCCCTCTTCAAGTTGATCAATTCGATCTCTCAACATGTATAAAAGATGTAAAAACCTGCTGTGTAAAAAATGTTTAGTTTGAAATCGAAAAGAGGTGAAGGCTGTATTAGTGAAAAGTGAAAGTACCCGCACCCATTAACGGCAGTTCCAGTTGAAACCCAGTCAGGCAGTGTAATACAGAGAGTGGACCAAAGCGCATCAAATAATCAGTAATTAAATGGGAAAAAAGAAAAATAGAATAAATATATATTAGACACACATCTGATGCTTGTATTTGCAGCAGCTCCACGTTCACAACTTCACGCATTGGGTTAAATTAGGCTTTGCAGTCTCTATGTTCAGTCTATTACTTCCGCTGTATCTGTTCAGCTGAGGGAACGAAACCAACCCTGTGAGGTCAGACACAGCGATACTTCAAGATGGTGGCGCCCTAGGTCTAAAAGCTATAGTAAAACATGAAGTTTTCTGCTAAATAGTTACATTAATCGAGTTTGTTATATATTTCCATTAAAGTGGAAAACAATTTACAAAATAATGTAAAGTTGACTGAGTGCTTCATTTGCCCTTTAATTATTGCACTGAAATGAGTTTAGTTTAGAAAGTATAAAGCTTTAAATAGGAAAATATA